>NW_003852431.1:7181152-7221255 GCF_000181295.1 Otolemur garnettii
CAGCTTGAGGCTCTGTCTCAAAAAAAAAAAAATAAAATGTTGAAGGAAAAAAAGATTCCTTTTGCTTGTTGATGGGAGAAGAGACAGAGAGGTCAAAGGTAGAGCAGGGAGGCCAGTTGGAGATAACCATTATTCAGGAGGAAGGTGGTGGCTTGGAGAGAGTGGTAGTATTGGAGATGGAGTAGGGTTTTGACTGGATTATTGTTTAGAGGGAGACTAATTCAGTAGCATAGGGGGAGGAGTGAAGTTCGACTTGAAGTTCTCAGTTACCTGTCCTAGACAACTACCAGGCTTCTGTATTCTAAGCTTTGACTTCACAAGATTCTTCATCCTGCCATAAAACAGGTGAATTGGTCTCTGTGACCTTTCCCATGGGCCTTCTTTGTTTTCCCAGCCCCAGGCGTCTAGCATGATGCCCTCACATTGTTTGTTGTGTGCTTCCATCCAAGCCTTCGTATCCCTGAACAGTAGAAATGGCACTGAACTTGAATTTGGAAGACTGCAATCCTTTGCCTCAAATGCATTGCTGAATGTCAGTTTTCTTATTCAGAAAATGAGGCTAAAAATGCACACATCAGGGATGTTTTGAGAATTGAGAAAACAAGTGACAGAACATTTAGTTTGGAGTCTTATGCTTCCCAAAGTGCTAGGATTACAGGTGTGAGCCACTGTGCCAGGCTACTGGGGTTTTAATGTGCATTTTCCTAGTGACTAATGATATTGGACAAATTTTGATGTGCTCATCATCTGTATATTTTCTTTATTCCATTATCTATTCAGAAAGTTTGCCCAATTTAAAAATGAGTTTTCTTCTAATTCAATTTTAAGAGTTCTTTATATATTTTGCATACAAGTCTTTTTTTCATACGCATGTAAATATTTGCATACGCTTTGCAAATATTTTTCCCAGTTAGAGGAGTGTCCTTTAGTGCCTTTTGTAGAGTAAAATTTTAATTTTGAAGAATCCCAATTTTTATTATTTTATCTTATAGTTTGTTCTGTTTTGTGTGTCATATTTCAGCAATCTTTGCTAAGCCCAAAGACCTAAATAAGTGGAAAGCTATACTGTGTTAATGGATCAGATGACTCAATATTATAAAAGTATCAGTTCTCTACAAATTGATTTATAAATTCAACTCAATCCCAATTAAAATCCCAGCAGTCTTTTTTGGTAGAAATTTACAAGTTCATTTAAAAAATTTATGTGTAAAGGAAAGTATCCAAATAGCCAAGACAACTTTAAAAAGAACAAATTTGAATCACTTACACTGATATTAAGGCTCACTCTAAAGATATATTATTCAAAAGATTGTGGAATCGTGTATAGATAGATAAATAGATTAATGAAACAGAATATAAATTCCAGAAATTAACTCACAGACATTTGGTCAATTGGTTTTTTTACCAATGTGCCAAGGCAATTTAATGGGGAAATGATAATCTTTTCAACAAATGGTAGTGAAACAGTGAGATATTTATATGCAATAAAATGAGCCTTGATGCTGTGGACATTTCAATGAATTATTATTGAGAACCTAATAAAATATTGTGATTTAAATAGGATTTTCAAACAATAAATAAATAATTAGAAATAAATGCTTTAATTGAAAAAGTCAAAAAAATTTGAATTATTACCAGCCAACTGAGGAAAATTCATACTAATTATCGCATAAATGGTAAGCAATATTGACAAATACAATTTAACAGTCTCTGGTTTTCCTTTCATAAAAATATGTGAAAAATTCAATTCCATTTTGACATACAGAAAATGGAAATAGCCAAGTATTCACATGCCCTATCATGTAGTCTACAGAGGCAAACCTACAAATACATTAAAAAAAAAAGACTGAGTAAGAGCAAGATTATATTGCTTTGAAAACAGCTTGATCAATCAGTAAAATGAACCAAACTTTTTTGTGTGCCACTACGTTTGCATGTTTTGTGTCCAGATGGAGTTCTTAGTAGCAAACACAACATTGAGATATGAAGGCGAAAGATTTACTAGTTAAAAAAGGGTTTATTTGTGATCAATTTTTTAATACTACTCATATGTTACTCTCCACCCTCCAGCTGTTATCATTGTTTCATAACAAAATAATAAAAAAACTATTTCCATTCCCTCTTATCCCCATTTAAACTTACTGAGGATTTGTTAGAGGCCTTGCTGTTTCTGGCCTTGCCAGTAGATGGCATCGGTATTCTTGTTTTTATTTTAATAGTCTCACTTGGTGATAAAAGTAATGCTGCCTACTGTATACTGGACTTCAGTTCTGCTTTACACAGTCTGAGTTCACGATGACTAATTTCCTTTTTTTTTTTTTTTTAAAGGAAGCTGCCCATGTTTTTATTTATTTTTATTATTTTAAATATCAGATGAATATGAGAGTACAAGCGATTAGGTTACCATGTGTGCGATTGTTAGGTGATCTCCCTGCACAATGACTAATTTCTTTTGATGCACATGGAACGAACTGCATACTGAAGTGAAGGACAAAAGGGAAATACTTAGGGAACCATGTCCTGGAATAGTTTCTTCTTTATTTTTCACTTTGCTGGATAGTGTCAGGCCAAGTAAGGGTGGAAGGTTTGGGCAGTCTGATAAAGTCTCAATAAAGACTGAAATGTGGTCAAAGTGTCCCCCTCTCTCCAGTGTGGCATTGGTTCTTATAGGTTAATGCCATAGCTTCTAGGTGATGGCTGAGGCTTTCACATGGTCTCTATTCCTTGTTCCCCTTTGCAGGATGACTTCTAGGTTATAGCGGAATAGTGACCTTGTGACAGTGGGGTCTTGCATCTGAGCACTGGCCGTTTGGAGATGTTCTTTGTTTATGTGCTGCTGGGCTCTGTTCTCTTGGCTCCATCAGGGCTTCCTCCTACAGGAGTCTGTGACTAAGGTCTGCCTACTGTAACCCTCGGGTTACAAATGATTAGGCTACCATGTCTGCGATTCTTAGGTGATCTCCCTGTACAATGAATAAGTTCTTTAACTGCTCCTGGGTTACAGTAGGCAGATCTTAGTCACAGACTCCATCCTTCCCTGGTTTGACCATCTACCCACACCCTCTGCTTCAGGGTCACCTAACTCTCAACACAGCCATCTGTGGTTGACTGTCTGTCTCTTTGACTTTTAAATGTCTCAAAACCTTCCACACCTTCCACATGGAAACAAGGGAATCTCACCCTTTTTTGATCTGTCATTGCCCCACCTCCATGTCTCTTCTACTGTGACCACCATGATGGGAGTGGGGGTATAATGAAAAGTGGCATCTTCCCAGGGTTCCAAATGGGAAGTAAGTGTAGAGGCCGCTGCTTCAGCTCCACCTCCATCTCTCTGGGATGACCACATTCTCATCAGGTCTTCAGGAGCCAGACATGCCTCTCCTCCCACTCTTTCCCGTCCAATCTTCATCTTCCCCTCCCATTCTTCTCATCCTGACTATTGAGAACTCCCCTTCAGTTTTTTTTTGTGCCACAGAGATTGTCTTTGCCCTAGATCAGTGTTCTAAACGTTGTCATACTTAAACTCCCTTTTTATCTACAAATATTTTGTAATACCTCCTAATTGCAAGCATTAAACAATTCCCTAGCTTTATCATAAGGGAGAAATAAAAGGAAAGGCATTTATTCTAAAAAAATATTTGCCACATACGTAGAGCCATGAGTCCCACAGCCATGAATGCCGACTGGTGTCACTGTCCCATTGTTGACAAAAATGTAACGAATGGTCTGATTTTCCAAAACTGTGAACACTTTGACAAAGGTCAGAATATAAGGTGTGATATTCCCTTGATTGGCTTTTCAGTTGCCATCCTGGAAAAGCAATAATACTATGCATTTTGTTTTGTTTTGTTTTGGTTGTTGATGCAAGTAATACTATGTGTTTACATGTGAAACAAAACCAAATATAGTAGAACCTTTGTAAGTTGACCACCCAAGGGATGGTCAGAAACTGACCAACATGTGGAGGTGGTCAACATGAGGAACTAGGCCTACTGAACTGATACATATGGGCACAGCATGTACAGTCTATGAAAATTAGGTCCAGTTAAGAAGGTGGTCAGTGTGGAGGTTCTACTGTAATTATAAATATACCTTCATTAGTGTGACAACGTATCAAAGGTTTGTGAGGATTGGAACAATTCGTCCTTGTGTAGGACTGTCTTGTGCAGGACTGTCTTGTGCACTGTAAGACATATAACAATTGCCTTCTGCCAACTGACTGCCACTAGTGACCCTGATCATTGTGACAATTAACTCCAACCCAATTTCCAAAAACTTTCCTAAAGGCCAGTAGCATTCCCACTAAGCATTGTTCTAGGCAGTACTTTCCCATAAAATAAGTCAATTATCTCTTTCAGGTCTCAGGTCAGAGATTTGGCCACAGTCTGCAAAACGAGCCTTTTTTTTTCCTATGTTGTTTTTAGATCATCCCAACATCTGTGCTAGAGAACCTCTTGGTACAAGTTTCCTGTGGGTGGTACAGCTAAGACTCCCAGGTTGCCCACACTTTTGCTTGAAAACCACAGAACCATACTGCCTTTATTCCTGTCCTTGCCCACTTATCTATTTTTTTTTTTTTGGAGACAGAGTCTCACTTTCTCACCCTTGGTAGAGTACTGTGGTGTCACAGCTCACAGCAACCTCCAATTTCTGGGCTCAGGCAATTCTCTTGCCTCAGCCTTCCAAGTAGCTGGGACTACAGGTGCCCGCCACAATGCCTGGCTATTTTTTGTTGCAGTTTGACTGGGGCCATGTTTAAACCCACCACCCTCAGTATATGGGGCCAGCGCCCTACCCACTGAGCCACAGGCACCACCCGACCACTTATCTATTAAACCATTTTCTCATTGATTATATTAACTCTTTATACTTCTCTGTTAGTTAATATAAGGAAAACAGAGAACCAGAGACGTCAAGAGACTCACAGAGTCCCATAGGTGGAAATTGAGCAGGCCAGGAATGGAGCCCCAATCTTCCATCCAGAATATTCCTACTATCTCATATTATTATTATCTTATGAAGTCGTTGTTTGCCTTTCTTACTGGGGAATTCATATCCAGATAAGCTTTTTGTATTGTTGTTGATGTGAATCAATACAGCAGGGCCTGCTTATGCCTGGGTGAAGTGACACACCGGATTTCCCAAACTGCAGATCTGTAAACTGGGGATCTCACTAAAGCTGCAGCCACTGTGAGGCCAGGCAAGGGGGCCTTTCATATATACCTATAGCTCCTCTTCACACCTAAGGTGTCTCCTGGACTTTGCTTGGTTTCCTAGTCCACATTTATCCATTTTTGTAGTCAGGCTTTGTTTACTCTATTGTCTAAATATATATATATTTTTAATATGGACTTTCCATTGTTTAGGTCTCCAGATGCTGACTAGAAACAATCCACTTGCCCGCAACCAGACAATGAAGTGAATCAAATATGGAAAACAAAAATGGAAACAGTTTCACCTTCTTCTCTTGATGTAGCAAGCCCTGTTTCAAGGGAAGGAAATTTGTGCTTTCTACACAAAATTGGAAAATAATTTGTACGTCAAGAGAAACTTTTGTGATTCAGTTCTCTCAATTTGAGCACTTCTGATCTACCTAAATGTTATCCTTTCTAAGTCAAGAGGAGAGCATTAGGGATAATGGTGGATGTGTGAGTGATAAAATCTGCATGTGTGTGAGGGAGAGAACGTGGATGTAGCAATTGACTTAACAAGGTGTGCAGCCCTGTGTGCATTTATGTCTAAGATCCGAATCAAGCCCTTAACAGGCAAGATCCTTTAATACAAATGAGAAATGGGCTTTATCCTGCCATAATGACCTGCAGCCTCTCAGACATGACTCTCCATAGACCGATCGCTCCGCAGAAAGGTTGGCCAGCTCACTGAAGCCATTATCTTTTATTTATGCAGATCAGATTGTGACAATCCTTAGAATTCTTTGTTTTATCTCGCTCCCTCCTTTTTTTTTTCCTTTTTAAATCCTCCTGATATGGTCTTTTCTTTCTGTTTCTGCATAGGCAACTCCCCAAACAAGCATTTGCATGACTCTCCAAGTCATTGAAGGAAGATATTAGAGCCTAATTTGGTTAGCTTGTATTACTACACAAAGAAAAGAAAACTGTTTTAATTTTAGAGGCTACTAGATAAAGGAAGAAGGAAAAAATTCCTTAATTTTTCAAACCGCACAGGGAGCTCTATACTGTGCCAACATACTAACCAGCACCAACTCCCAGCGGTTTCCATTTCCATTATTTAATATACCCTCTGGAGTTCTGGACGTGGCTCAGAAAAAATTTTTTCAACCAATTTCTTACATATGACCTTAATTTCGATGAATATGCTTTAAAAGGTCTTAGCTTGCTTCCTTTTACGCTTTTCATTAGTCAATATTAGTTACATATTCATGGGTGAGAATTTAAATAGTATACTTCTCACAAAAAACACATAGGAGTGACTTTTTTATGGGTGTGCTTCCAGTGATCTTTTCCTCTAGGGGAAGGGGTGGTATTTAACAGTAGGAGTTGAAAAAAAAGAGAAGAATATTACTTTTGATTGTGCCAGTTTAATCTCCCTTCCATATTACTTCCCCCCCACCCCTCCTGTAGTGCTGTTCTTTCTAGCTTTTATCTGAGCCAAGTAGCAAAGCAAGAAGCCCACTGAGAGATCAGGAAAGAACCACGGTAGGAAGGATTTTCCCAGTTGATTTGGGGTAGTGCTGAATTCAGCTGACATCCGGAGGATTCTCATTCCTGCGTTTAATCCATAAGCATTTTATTGAGTGCTGATTATGCTTTAGTTACTCTGCTAAATATTATGGCATACGTAAGAAAGAATCAAATGCTGTTCTTGCATTATTTATTCATTTCATAAACATTTGCTATCCACTGGCAGAACAATACCGACCCGGCAGGCCCAGTGGTCTGTTCCGTCAGATAGCGTGGAAGAGTGACAGTGAGCGTTGCGGAGCTGGAGGAATTGTGCTGGCTGTCTTACAGGTAGAAGTACCACGTGCTAGAGGAGCATTTAACACAGGGGACTAATTCAGTGGTTGGAGTGGGCCTTAGTAATGGTCTTCCTGAATGATAAAGTCCATGTTGAGACCAAGTTAGACCTTCCAAGTCCATCCTAGGAAGATGGAACGACGGCTTGTATGAAGGTTGAGGGGGATGGTGCATTGGAGGAACTGAAAGAAAGCCCAGAGCCAGAAAAGGCTCAGAACCTTTTTCTCATTCAGATAGTTTTGAGGGCTGCTGGTGGCCACCTGTGACTCTCAGATGAGCTGGTTAGGAGAAGCTCAACATCTGCATGCACATCTCTTGAGGAGTGAAAGCTCTTTCTTGCTTCCTTTTTGCCCGGCAGAAAGGGGGGCATGGAAAAGAGAGTTCCAAAGTAAGTTGTTTGGATGGCAGTAACATAACGAACCAGCAAGCCGTACCATGTTAACTGCTGTCACGGTAAGAGAAAATGTCTCTTCACAAGCAAGGGATCTTCGAGCTTCTGAGAGTGGCCTGAATTGTGTTGCAGCCTCCTCAGCAGTCAGGGTGAGCAGCTTATTAGGAATGAGTTTTTAGCTGCTGGTTTAAGGCATGAGGTAAGAGCATGGGATTTGGGACAGGAAATCCCACGTGGGATTTGGAGAATGAAGGAGAGCTGAGTTGGAATTGTGGAGTAAGAGAGAGGAAAAGCATTAGAAGGCATGGGCAGCCAGAGGCTCTGTGAGCCGAGCAAGGGCTTGACCATAGCATTCCTGTCACTATCCAAACCAGTCAGGGTGACAATGTGCGCCTGCAGGGGAAGGCCTTCAAAATTTATGAAGTTTGCTGTCCTCTCCTCCTCTACCATCATCAGGAAAGACATTTTCTACCATGAGAAAGGAAATTGCAGTATCAGTAGGAAATATGTGGCTGGAATTGAGAACAAGATGTGATCCAGGTAGAATATTTCCAGGAATCTATTACCTACGTGTCTGGGAAAAAACGACAGCTTTGTTTTTAAACTTGTGTCTGTCATACGATATTGCACTAAATGGCATTTCCTTCTGGATAAAGTTTTTGTTATTTTAGATTTTACTTACGGCATTACAATTTCTATTCTTTTTCTTCTTATTTATTTATTTATTTTTTTTTGAGATGAAATCTCGCTCTGTTGTCCAGGCTGGAATGCAATGGTACAATAATATTGCTCAAGCAATCCCCTTGCCTCAGCTCTTCAGTAGCTGAGAGTAGAATCACCAGCCACCATGCTTGGTTAACTTTTAAGATTTGGTGGAGGTGGAGTCTCACTATTTTGCCCAGGCTGGTCTTGAACTCCTGGCCTCAAGTGATCCTTCTACTTTGGCCTTCCAATAGGCATAGGCCACCCTGCCTGGCTCTTTTTAAAAAGTTTAAATATGAGAGGTCCTTCTTGATAAAGCATTTGTTCTAAAATAAAAAACAAAATACCTCCTGGCTTTCATTTATAATGGATCAGGATTATTGTTTGATTTTTGAGAACAAGTAACTATAAAAGAGACCATATTTGGCTACAGTCACCCAGAAGACCAAAGGCAAAGCCCACTATGCCGAGAGCGTATCTTCAGAATCCAAAAGTAAAACTAGTTTGATAATAGCAGAAACAGAAGCAAAAGATAAATATTCAAATATTAGTCATCAAAAACTCCCCAAATTCATCTCGGCAGTGGTGCTGATGTCCCCTTAGGCAGAGCTTGTCGTTCTGTGCTGACACTAATCCTTGGATGTGGTTCTGACCAATCAGTACTAATGTAAGACGGATGAGAGTCATGTTTATACTAATCACTGAAAGCGCCCTTCGAATCGGAAATTTCTATGTTCCAGGATGACAGCTGGAGACCTCCATGGGAACACAGTCCTTATTTATTGCGTTGTGGGTAAGGCAAGCTGCCATGTTCACACGTGAGCAACTATAATGCATCTTTCCCATTTAAAGTGCCCTCTGAAGCTTTCTGCCTCACAACCTCTCTCCTTCTTTCCCTGTTACCTCTAAATTTTTCATACCGTCTTGAGCATCTCTCAAAGAATTGCAAATTCTAGCTGGAACATGATTAATTTAGCATGCGGCCTCCTCCGATGGAGTGCACTGCCGTCCATCCTTCTTAGACAGGCTCCCTCTCCCCTCGGCTCTTAGCAGGAAAAGTGAATTAAGGCGAAGGCGCAGTTGTTCAGGTGTGCGGCTTGAAAATGAATTTTTACTGGCAGTGCCACAAAGGCAAAAGTGTGGTGCTGCAAAAGTGAAATTACAATATATAGTTGATGTTATTTTAGTTGGAAAGCTCGGTCACCCCGTTTCCCTCTCTCAGGTTGCCAAGGAAATATCTATTATTCTTTATTTGAAGGTGGAAGGCAAAATGCAGGCATTTCTCTTCCTTAAAGACTCCCTAACTTTATTTTGTTCATGTTTCTAATGCCTTCTCTATTTATTTCATCAGCTAATATTTTCTGTGAGAAGATCACCTCCCTTTAAGATTATAAGAGGCCAATTTATTTCCGTTGTTGGACTTTTTTAATTGAATTCAATGCAGCTGAACTATGAAGGCCCAGGCCACTGCAGTCACAGATAACCGGTGACGAACTCACCAAGGAAATCTCCCCAGAAATCTCTTAGACGTGGATTCATTGGGTTCCCACAGTCCTTAGGAAGAAGGAGGGTGAAAAGTACAAGCTGCTGCTTTCAAAGGTATTTTGAAATCTTGTTTGAATGTACCTGCTATAATTTAATTGCTTGTTTAAAAATACTCTATTTGTGTGAGGGATGTGATTATCACGTATGTAAACCATTTAGCAGTGCCTGGTATATAGTTGGAGCTCAATGAATGTTAGCAATGATAAAGATGAAATACTGGCACTCCCAAAATACCACTGAAACAACCTGTTGGGAGGACGAAGCTGAGTTGATTCTCCCTGTGGTAATGGGGAGAACTTCCTCTACCAACTCTGAGCATTGACTGGGTTCGGTAAAATCAGGAAGTCTGCTTTAAGAAGACCTTTCAAAGCCAAGAGATAGTGAGAGTTAAAGAAATTGGGGGGTAGGAGTGTGTGTGTGTTAATGGGGTATGAGCAAATATTAGCATACAATAGTTTATAATTGATGGGAGTCCAGAGTTTTGAAGGATGCCAGTAACAGTTGTTCGAGGAGAACATTTGGCTGTTCACTTAGTCAGATTTTTAGGAAGTATCTGGAGCTAATGATAAAGTTATTTGCAACTTTTATTTCTTGGGCAAGAGTTTTCTGAAATAGCAGAGTCAACAAGGCCGTAGAATAGCCGAATCCTGTTAGTGAAGGGGGCGGTAGCTCATGGTGCAGCCACCGTAGCATGGCAGGCAGGTGGGGGGGGGGCATGCCGTTCATGGCTTCGCACTCTCTCCCTCCTCCTCTCTTCTCTTCCTCATCCTTGTCCTCCTTCCTGGAATTTTGGAACTAAAGCCATTTACTATCAAGGAATTAGTTATCTGAGACTGGTTGCGTGTTATGTTATGGTAAATATTCTTTGCTAATTTGAGGAGAAAAAAGCTGTGGGAGGAAAAACGTTTTTTGAGGCTCATTTTGAATGTGACTCTTTATAGAAAGAGTCTGACCAGAGTGCTGGTGAACATGTCCTTCAAACTCTAGC
The DNA here is from genome assembly GCF_000181295.1 of Otolemur garnettii. NCBI lineage: Eukaryota > Metazoa > Chordata > Mammalia > Primates > Galagidae > Otolemur > Otolemur garnettii. The sequence continues at coordinate 7,191,777 of NW_003852431.1, forward strand.
TCTCTGGGGACACTCCTGGGCATACCTGGGGCCACGGGACTTGCTGCTTTCCTGCCTCCCCTCCTCGCACTGTGACATCCTCTAAGCAGGAGCTGCACCAGCTTCCTACTTGATGTCAGGGATTGACCTGTGTGTGGAAGATCCAGCGGAGAATAAGAAGCACTGCCTGCCCTTTTTGAGCTCTCATTCTAGTAGAGAAGGCAAGTAAGATAATAGTGGTTTACTTGAATGTTTTCATGGGCCTACCAGAGCACTGTACATAGCAGTAGCCATATCCATCTGTGATGAACAAATGAATGACTATGCATCTATGAGCTAGGTGTGAAAGCATATTTCATTGTGCTTTTATTTTCCTAATAAATTTGAACACATATTTGCTGGAGTTTTTTCCCCTAAAATTGACTAAATCTTCAACTCATTTTTTGCTATTAGGTTGCTGTATATATATATATATTTTGACAGAGTCTTACTTTGTTGCCCTCAGTATAGTGCCATGGTGTCATAGCTCAAAGTAACCTCAAACTCTGAGGCTCAAGTGATCCTCATGCCTCAGCCTCCCATGTGGCTAGGACTACAGACGCCTGCCATAATGCCAAACTATTTTTAGAGACGGGGTCTCACAGTTGCTCAGGCTGGCCTTGAACTCCTAGGCTCAGGTAATCCACCCATCTTGGCCTCCCAGAGAGCTGGGATTACAGTTGTGAGCCACTGCGCCTGGCCTTTAGGCTGCTATATTTTAAAAAAATTTATTGTGTACTCTGAGTAAAAATTTTGCATCCATTTTATGGATTATAAATGTGTTCTCTCCGTGTCTAGCTTGTGTTAGTGTCACTTTTTATATGTTGTCTTTTATGATACACAGGTTTAATTTCAGTGTACATCAATTTATAAAACTTTTCCTTTATGACTAGTGTGTGTGTTTTGTTTAAGAAAAATTAACTACTTTGAAAGGATAAAGATGTTCTTTTCCATTTTCTTCTAAGTGTTCTTCAAGGTTTTACTTTTTGAATTTATTTTATTTACCTGGAATTGATTTTTGTGTAAGGCATAAGGTAGGTAGCTAATTTTCTTACATGTGGGTACAGATTGGTATCTGCTAAATACTCAGTGGGAATCCTTAGCAAATTGCTGGGCTTTGTCTTTTGCTCTTTCTTTTTTTTTTTTTTACTTTGTCCTTGTGGTTCTAGACTCGTTGCTTTCCCTGAATTCTCAGCTTCATCTTCTTAGCTCAGGTAGCCCGCGGGGCTAAGCCTGGGTTCTTTTCTAGTCCCTGTGCTTTCACTTGGAAATCCTCTCAAAGTGGTAACGTGGGATGATCATGGGTCTACTTTAGTTGTTTTCTGTCTTTCAGGGTTTATCACCCATAGGTGCCTGATGGTGGGTGTCCAGAACACATTTGTTTCGTATATTTTGTCCATTTTGGTTGTTTTGAATAGGTTAACAAATCAGATCTCTTGTTATTTCCTCTTGACTGCAAGCACAAGTCAGAAAAGGGAATGAGAATTAAGCCAATTAATATCTGAAGATGGAGGAGGCATTTGAAAGAGCTAATTTTATGGATCAGCAATCTGAGAGCCCTCAGTAATTTATTCCAACTAGGTGAGGAAACTGAGGCTTGGAAAAGTGAAGTGACTTTTTAGGTACGATCTGTCAACCCTTCATATCCATGGATTCTGCATCAATGGATTCAACCAAACTCAGATCAAAAATATTTGGCAAAAAAAATCAAAAATAAAGCAAACAAAAACCAGTGCAATACAACCATTTCATAGCATGTACATTGTATTGGGTGTTATAAGTAATCTAGAAGTGATTTAAAGTATACTGGAAAATGTGTGTAGGTTATATGCAAATACTTCCTTTATGTTATATTAGAGACTTGAGCTACCACAGATTAAGGTATCCATGGGGGCTCCTGGAACCAATTCCCCTTGGATAATGAAGGATAACTGTAGTACAGGTTGAGTACCCTTTATTCAAAATGCTCAAGACCAGAAGTGTCTGGAATTTTGGAGCCTGAAAGTAATTTTATACAGGGTGGTCATAAACATTATGGCCCCTCTGTATAATATTTAAAATATTCTTTAGCACAAGACAGTTTATATACATTGAACCATCAGGAAACAAAGGTTTCACTTTCTCAACCACTCACATGGATGAGCTGTTTGTCTCTGAACTTATGTACTAATACTAGTCATTTTTGTATACTTATTCCCACATAAGCACTTAGTAAAGAGTGTGCACCATTAGAACAAGTGACTTACAGCACAGTAGCGCCACCAGAGCACGTGTGTCATCTGTTAAACCGCAGCAACCACAGGTGTTGACAGGCTTTCAGTCTCCACCTACAATCCTGTGTTTGGATTAGAAGGTTACTGTACATTGCATTTTATTTTTTTAGCTGAGAAGAAGCAGTTGAGGGACCAGGAAGTGAGTGCTTTAGGAAGGACAAAATATTCTATTGGATGGTGTTTAAAAATGTTTTCTCCACAGTTACCCACCCCTTTACCAATGGTTTTGTCTTAGAAGTCTCTTTCTGATTTCACAAACTGACATGGTTTCTTGTTCTGTTATAAATGCACGGGGCTCTAGCTCTTTGTTAAACCCTTCAATGAGCCCATGTGGTCTACAAGCACTTTTTTTGCAGTGTTCATTGGCACTCATGAACTTTCAGCTTTTGAAGCATTTCAGATTTGGGATACAAATCAAATGCTCAACCTGTGCTACCCAGGGAATCAGAGGGTGGCTTGAGTTGCATTTTGTTCCGAGCTCCAGCATTACAAAGAGATGTTTTCTTGTGTTCATGGGATCCAGGAGAGAAGGCTATGGTTTGGCTGAGTATAGAATCAGGGCGGTCCCAGGAAGAGACGCCTATGTTAGTGCAAGTCTTCTATGACCTGGACTCCAAAGTCCTGCAGCCTCATTCTCCCACAATGGTGGGTCAAAGGTGAGTCACAGGAACACCTCAGGGGCAAATGTACACAGGATGTGAATACCAGTGTGGCTATTGGGAGGAACACCTTGAAGTCAGTTTCCACAGTAATCCACTAAATGTTTTGCGTGGACAAATGGGGGATAAAATGAGAAAGATGGGTTATGGGCAGAATCTTGATTTCTGTGAGCATCTTGAATGCCAGATGTAAGCAAAGGGAAATCAAAGGCTCTTGTACATAGAATTAATAAAGTGAAACCAGTGTTTTAGGAAGCATAACCTAGTGTTGAGATGCAGTTCTCCTTAGAACAGGGAGTAACTAGATGCAGACTAAGATGTGAGAAGGGCCTTGCAATCACTCAGGTGTGAGTAGGCAGAATTAGAGTAAATGTGGATGCAGTAAGAGTAGAATGGATACAGAGACTTCTAGAACATTTTGATTCTGATTTGATCTGTTTGAATTCTGCCTGTAGAAAGTTGTCATATGATGGACAGGGAAACCAAATAAAGAAATTTGCCAAGTGAAGTAATACGTTCAGCCTAGAGACCATTGAGAACCCCTGAAAACAAAAAGGAGGGAAGATAAGGAGATAATAAACGGAATGAGATGCAGGAAATAGCAAAGAATAGAAACTCGACATTAAAAGTGGAAAAGAAAAATAAAAAAAGTGGAAAAGGACAATGATTACACCCACAGGTAAAGAACCTAAATGATAAAGACAAAAAGGATATTTGCCAGGGAAGAGAAAAAACACATTGACTACAAAGGAATACCGTTCTGTGTAAACACCATAAAGAGGCAAGTGGGACACAGCTCTCAATGACATCTTGAGATTGTCAGTAGTGATGAGGCATCATGCGTTCATGTAATGCATTTGCTATGTACCTGCCATGTACTCATCTCCGATAATCTCTGATACTATTCTGTGCACAGAGATGACCTCAGACCCTACCTGTATGAAATCTGAAATGTATTTGTGTATACTAAAAAAAAATGGTAACATTGCAAGATAGGTGCTAAGTGCCAAAATAGTGGTTGGAAAATTTACTTGCCACACAGAGGTAGTGAATCAATTTTCCTGAGCACATGGGAGGTGGAGGTGAGCAGGAGGGAAGGAAGTTTGGCAACTGGAGAAAGTGGACCATTTCATTCTAGGTGGAGAGGATGGCTACCATGTACAAAGCATGGAGGAATGGGACACCCAGTCTCCTCTGGGTAGAAGCCCTGACTGCTCTTTTCACCAGGGAAGGGAGCTTGGAAAACCAGTTAAACTATTGAAAAGTATTTGAAATCTTTGGCACACAAAAAGTTAAACTCACAGTTATCTGGAAGCCTGTTGGTCCACAAGAGCTCTACCCTACTAAAACTACTGAAAACCAGTTTTTCAGTGGTAATTACTACTGTTGCCTACTCTTAATTTCTTTCCTTTAATGTGGTGACTCCTATAAGATTTGCAGAATTTGTAAGTGAGTTCAGAGGCTGCAGTACAGGGCAGAAAGGGCTAAGACTGGGAGGTACAGAAAACCTGAGGGTGTGGGGTTATGGGGACATTCATTTCAGCCAGGGAAATCAGAAAAGGATCATGAAGGAAATTTCTTTGTACTGAATTTGCCATATGGGTAAGACTTCAAGAAGTCTCTGTTTCAGACTGGCGAGGTGAAGCAGGGAACATTCTAGTGCAAAGACCTGGAAGGTATTTTAATAACTCTGTTGATTTTCTGATGTCATTCTAGTAGGAGATATTAGAAAAGGTATTGGGCAAAAAACAAGTAGCACAGAGAAATTAATTAGAGGCAGGTCATGGAGGCCATCATAAACTTCTGTGGTGGTTGTAGTACAAGCCCGTGAATACTTAAGATTCAGTGCTGAGGAGGGACACAAATGAGCTGAGGGTGAGGAAGACTGCCCCAGGGACAGTTCTCAGAAAGAGTGAGGGAGGGAGGGCAGTGCCTGTGGCTCAGTGAGTGGGGCACCAGCCCCATATACCAAAGGTGGCGGGTTCGAACCTGGCCCTGGCCAAACTGCAACAAAAAAAGAGTTGGGCGTTGTGGCGGGCGCCTATACTCCCAGCGACTCGGGAGGCTGAGGCAAGAGAATTGCCCAAGCCCAGGAGTTGGAGTTTGCTGTGAGCTGTGACTCCACAGTACTCTATTGAACGTGACAAAGTAAGACTCTGTTTCTAAAAAAAAAAAAAAAAAGCAAAACAAACAAATAAACAAACAAAAAGAGTGGGGGAGGAGACTATCCTGGGGAGAGGCTTAGATTGAAGAGGAGGGTGGCTAAAGAGAGGAAGACAGCTGGGTGAGATCCAAATGAGATTGTGCTCAGGAAGTGGCAACAGGAGTAGAAGGAAAGACTGTTCAGACAGAATACTCAGGTATTGGGTCAAGGAGAGGCAGGAGCCAAAGATAATGCTGACGCTATGTTAGCTTAGATGATGGTGAAGAAGGAAGTGAATTCAGTGAGATGTAGAAGTAAAGTTGAGTTAGAGAAAAGACATTTGTTTCTGCTTTGTTTTTCCTTTTAACTTCTCACAGTATTTTTGTTTTGTGGGTAAATCATAATAATCCTTTTCTTTTTGAAAAAAAAATCAGCAGGCAAGAACTATGTGTTTTGTGGACTGTGATTTAGAGTGTGTAGTTATTGGGTAGCTTTGTACTCTCTTTGGCCTACGCACTCAAAAGAGGGCTCTTGCTGGGACACACATTCCAGTTTTGTGTTTCTGTATTTTACAAGGGAATTGAAATGCACCACTTCAGAGTGAATTAGGAGTGAGTTTGTACATTTCTCTGCTTAGTGGAACTCAAATAGTTTCTGAGGGAATATGTTCTCTGTTTTCCCAACACCTTCCCCTTATTCCCCAAACACATTATCACACGTCTCGTATTTCCCACATTGTCATCAGAGCGAGAGAGCGAGAGAGGGAGAGGGTGAGATCGGGCGTAGGGCATGATAATTTTACACTTGAGACAGTGATGTGTGGGATCTGAAGTTTCTAAACTCTTGGAAGACGCTGGAATGGGAGGCATCTTTTGTGCTCTCAGCACAAAACCAACATAGTACGTGAAATAATCCCTGAAGGTACCCGGGCCCATAGACTCCGACCTGAAAGCTCCTATTGCTCAGTGTCTGGAAAAATTTCAAATCATTTTCTCAATGCCTGCTTTCCTGTGCATATCATTAAATGGGAAAGCAGGCATATAATTAAAAAAAAAAAGCCTTTGTTAATATTCAACAGGACTGACAATAGACACAGTTTCTTTTACCTCTTCTTTTCACATTTGTCTTCCATATTTAATCTCATGAGAGTCCCTTCCCCCTCTCTCCCACCCTCTATCTCACTGCCCACAGACCCTCAGAACTGTCACACCCGTAACTTCCCTGAATGACAGCTGGGAGAGATTCTCTGATTAAACCTGGTACCTCTCAGAAGAGCTACGTGATTAATTTCCTTTAGAAGACGCAAATTCAGAAGTTACAGATATATCTGTAAATATACACAGAGATACATTTAGAGGGACTGCTAGTGTCGTAGGGTTGAAAATTACATGCATATGCCCAGATGTGCCAGAAAAATAACTACTCTGATCTAGAAGGTAGAGGAGAAAAATCACTAAAAGTCCTAGTCCAGTTCAAGCCCTTGTTCATTATCACTCAAATCACCCTTTTTGAGTGTTCCCTTCCTTCTTCCTTACCCAGAGAGGGTGTCTATCCTGGGAGTGTTTTCTGACATGGGGTAGGATGCCTGGAGCCTCCTGCATAGTCCTGGGCCTGTCTCTTGCCTGTCCTTTGTCATTGTCCTTTGTCCTGTGTGCGGGTGCTACCCTGCTGGTGCCTAAGACTGTGGGAACTGGTCTTTTTTGCCTGGTCAGGGCCTGGAGACCCTCCAAATGAGTCAGTCTCTCCTTGGTCCTGGGACACCTAGCCAGGCTGGACTCACAGCTCCTTGTGCCTTCAGAAGTTCATGGGGCTTCCTGAGTCCTGTTGATAGGGCCCTGAGGACATGAGAATGGCCATTTCACCACCTTTTGCCTGTGCACCATGTGGTTTTCATGTGGTGGCTGTGTTGGGTTGTTGTGGGCTCCCTGCAAGGACTGTTGGTTTTGTATGCAGAGATCTGTGACAATAGAGGCAAGGTGGACACCACTCTTCACATGGGTTTGGGCCTCTCCTCTTCTGATGATCTAGCATCAAGTAAAGCAACCATGTATTTAATGTGCCACACTGGGACACTTTTGAGACTGAAAAGGGGGCGCTAAAATAATTACAGCTATACAATATTTTGAAAATTATATTTATTGACTGACATATGGATTTTATAATTTTAATGGAGTTATCAAACAGTTCTATTCAAAAGTTCCTTCAGGGGCTGAGTGCCGTGGCTTATGCCTATTAATTCCAGAGTTTTGGGAGGTCAAGGCAGCAAGATAGCTTGAGCCCCGGAGTTCAAGACCAGGCTTCAGCAACATAATGAGACCCCATACCTAAAAAGCAAAACCAAACCAACACAAAACAAAATAACAACAACAACAACAACAACAAAAACCCCACAAAAACTATTACAAAATAAAATGTTTTGGCTAAAAATAAAAATGATCTATACCTATATACAGGTAAGATAGGAACAAATAGGTATGTTACCCATGAGCTGAGCCAGGAGGGATATGGGAGTCACATTCCTGTGAGGGTGTGGAGCAGGTGCTTTAGGGCAGGGGTTGCAGACTAACGGGCCCCAAGGCCAGTCCTCCAAGGGGCCAGGGCTGAGCCATCCTCAGAGTGTTTCTGGATCTTGGCCACATCAAGAGACACTAGGTTACATAACTCGATTGCCTGTGGAGCAGTTGCCTCTAGCTGTAAGAGGGCCACCAATATAGACACAGAGGGCCAGTGAATCTGGCATGATTCCATGGCTGGCTCTGAACACCAGAGCAAAATCTTGAAATGCTTGGGTTATGGGTCTTTTGCTATCTTTGTAGGAATTATCAGACTCCAAACTATAGTCTATAGAGAAAACACCCAAAATAATGGAAGAAGGAGGCCTGTCAGAGAATTCTTCTATTGCTAAGGGTCTCAAGATCCTTGGAAGATAAAAAGGCAATAACTGGAGGTCTTCAGTGAGATGGGGTCAGTGTGGTAGTCACAATCTAGGAAATACTGCCTTGTAGGAAAAAAAAAAAAAGAAAATCCACTGCATATGCTGGGATTAAGCAAAACAAATACAATATTAAAAAGTTTCAGATGAAGAAATTGAAACAGAGAAATCAGTTCAAATTATTTTCGAATGAGTTGGAGTGGCTTTCTGAGCACCATCACTAGCTACATGTCTTCACCTCCAGCTCGAAGTTTTCAAATAATTAATATGCTAGAAATAGAATTCTATTCATGTTTTTTCTAAAAAAACCCCCCAAATAATAACTTTTAGCTATCATTAAAGGAAACAGAGACACTCTGAAAGAGAAAGTTCAAATCATGAAAACTAGTCTAGTTCCATGGGATAGAGGTCTCTCTGGAAATGAATCTGTCACCACTTCCTGGATATGGACCTTGCACAAGCTGTTTTACCAGACTGGCTCCCAGTTTACTCATGGAAAGTGGAAGCTGCAGCCCCCCAGGTTAGGACCATCCTTTTATCCTTCCTAAGGACACTGAGATAAGGAAAGGCCACAAGGATGTAAGCAGGAGAGAAATGATGAAATCTGGGTTTAGGAGATCAGTCTGGGCACCATTCTGAAGTTAGACTAGGGTGATGACTAAAGAAGATCAATACTTCTGGGATAATAGCCAGAAAAGGAGTTCAAGGCGCCAGAAAAGGAGTTCAAGATTCCAGAAACAGCACTTCTCTGCAACCAGAGGGGATCAGCCTTTGATAAAAGAGGCTATGTGAGGTCAGGTTATACCAAGGGGAGACAGAACTCTTGAAGACATCAAATAACAGAATAATTCTTTGCTCATACAGAATTTCTCTAGCTAAGGGAATTTTTTTCTTGGGGGGGGGGGTGGCCCAAGACATACTACATATCATGTTCTATATGGTTTATTCTATTATTGTTTCAAACTCAGAGTCAAGTGTTTAAAAAATTTAGATGCAGTATTACTCTCTGGAACCTCTCAAGGAAAAATTAGATAGGTACTTTGAACTGATTTATTCTTTAAAAAAGAAGTAAAACATTGTCTTATAAAACTCAGAGTAAAATTCTACCAAAGGTAATAATAGGTAATGTATATAATTCTGAAACATACAGCAATTGGGTCACAAAAATGTAAACATTTGCAAACACAGTTCAGCAAATTATGTTTTATGTCTGGTAAAGTCATTTAAGGCCAAGTAAGGGCAATGCCTCCTTCGGTTTATGATTCCCTGTCTTGAGGAATGCTGGGCTTTCTCATTGTCTCCTAATTGTGTGCATTCTCCCTAGTAACCAAAATCTCATATAACTAGGGTCCCTCTTAGTAATCCCCTAGCATTTAGTGCAATTTGCCTTTTTATCCCTTGTTATTGTTGTTTTAAGCAACAAGGCACACACACACAATTTTCTTTTTTTTTAAACTTGATTGGTTCACATTGGTTCTCTCTGCTAGTGGAGATTTTGAAATGAAGATGGGTTTATTTAAGCAGCCGTATTCTGTTATAGAGTATCTTGTGACTTGCCTCAAGGAGAATGTCTGTATTCCCTGGACTGTTTAATTGCAGCTCTTGTTTTTGATTCTTTGGGCCTGGCTGTCGCTTTATGCTATTTGATGCCAGCTGCAGCAAGCAGTGGGGAGATATTTTCTCTGTGGCCTGCTGATGTCAGGGTCTTGGAGAGCTCAGATTCCAGGTCACATCTGTCCTGGCCAAAGTGCTTTATTTGTATTGCTTGTGGACCCCACATTTTCCCAGATCAGAATCTTGGGAGTCAGGATAATAGCTACAAAACAGTAATCTTTTTTTTTTTTTTTTTTTAAATCTGTCCCAGTGCATTCAGAGGGATGTACAACCCATGGCAAATTTCTTTCCAGCAATCCTGGGCATCCTCAGGGAGTGTCTCATGTTCTGCAGTCTCGCTGCTCACCATCAAACATAACCAGCATTTTCCTCCTGTACTGATCCCAATTGATGTGGTAATGTTTCTGTTGCCTGGGAAGCTACATGTGGCTATTCTGTCTCTATTGCTCACCAGGAATGCTCTCTCAGAGACTGGTGTCCATTGGGGAAGGCCTACGTAGAAGATACCTTCTGTTACCCAGTGCCCACAGTGGGGGAGATCTCAGCAATGGACCCCTCTCTGTCACTGTAAATGTTAGTACCTATACTGTGAATGCTTTGCTCTGACTGCAACATCTCTGTGAGACTGGGGATTACATTTTTATGGCTGTTGCCCTACTCACAACATAGCATCAGCCATCAAGGGCCCTGTGGCAATTCCTGCTCCTTGCCAAGTGCAGGACTCTGGGCCTCCACCCTGTTATCTGAGGGAAGTGTGTGCAGTTCCCTGCCTCTGTCTCCCTTTGTACTTACCTTGCTGACCCTTCCTCCCTGACTCCTCTTTTCTCTTTCTCCTTTTCCTTCTCCCACTTCACCATAGGCTGTTAAAGCTGTTTGGAGATGTGTAGAATTTATCCCTATGACATCAAAATGCAGAAGGACATTGTGAGCTGGTTAGGTAGGCCTTTCCTCTACTATTCTACCACTGAATTGCTCCTCTTTAGTAAGCTGAGACAGACATTCTCCTTGAGCCATCTGTGTGTCTGCCTGTGTCTGGGGATAGTCTGTTGGCCTCTGGAGAAGAGAGACTGCCACCTGCTCATCTCTGTGTCTCTAGCTGCACATGTAGAGCTGGGCCCACCAGTATGGAACAAGAGTAGAGGCATAAGATGCCTGGAGGATATTCAGGATTCTAATAAGGCTCTGTGCAGAAGCAAAAGACCTGAACTCTCACTCCCTCTCAGCAGGACTGTTCCAGCCTATGGGTATGTGCTGGGTTGAGTGAGGGAAACTCTACAGATGAGGTGACAGGCATTTTAGGAGACCATGAGCAACCCTGATGGATAAAATGTTGCCCTGTCTCTGATCTTGAGATCTACAACACAACTGGAATCTTTTTAATTAAGTTTGAGGGTATTCCTCAGTGAACCTTCATTTTAGACAGCAAGAGCAAAATGGTAACATTTATGACCCTATTCCTACCATCCATGGCAACACGTTCTCTTTCTACCTTTTCTGACGTTTCCAACCACTGTGTCCCTTAGCCACACTATCAGTTGCAATGGAGTGCTGCACCACAAACTTGGTTGCTTAAAACAACACAAATTCATTTTCTCACAGTTCTGGAGGCCAAATGTCTATAATCAAGGTATTGGTTGAATCATGCTCTTCTGAAGACTGTAGGGAAGAGTCCTTCTTTGCCTCTTTCAATTTCTGGCTGTGTCTTTCCTTGTTTGGCTTGTGGCTGTGTAACTTTTATCTCTGTCTCTGATTTCACATGGTCTTCCCCATGTGTTTCTGGGTCTGTGTCTCTTATCCTGGTCTTGTAAATACACTAGTCAGGTTGGATCAACTGTAGTATGACCTCATTTTAACTTGACTAATCACATCTGCATCCACACTAATCACATCTTCACTACCACATATCTTTTTTGGGGGGACACCATTTAACCCATAATAACTATTTAAGAAGAAAGAGAGTATATTATGTCTAGAAGCCAGTGAAAATTTGTCAAATCAAATGTCAGGATGCCAACATGTTCTTTAGAAGAAGTCACCTCCTGGACCTGAGAGTGGTAAAGTACAAGGGATCCTCTGGTTGCACAGCCTGTTCCTATGGGAAACAATATCAGAGGAAAAGCTCAGCGGAAGTGACCTGATGGCAGGGTCACAGTGGGAAAACCTGAGGGCAGGTGAGGGATGGCAGAGAGGACTAAATGCTGACATGAAATCTGTGGAGGAAGAGTGCTCTTTCATTACCCATCCTGCTGGGAGATGTTCAAGATAGACTAACTCTAACCCTAATTTAAACCCTAAGCCTTCTCAACCAGTATGTTCTCCTGTCCAAGACTCTGAGAGCTGCTCTACACGCTGTTAACCACACTACCAGGAAAGGCAGTAAGAGCACCTGGGTACCCACTTTACCATAATAAGGATGCTCTCATGTGAAACCCTGAGGCTCATTTCCATTCTTGGCTCATACCCCGGACTCCCCTCACCACTGCCTCTGCTCACTTGATTTATACTACTTATTACTTCTGTGTATGTCTTTATGCTGCATTAGATTTTAAATCCCCTTAAGGGTAGGAATTTTATTTCTCCATTTGTACTCCCTTCTCCAGAATTTAGAACTGAAATTTACGTGTAGTAGATGCTCAATGAATGTTAAATTAAAACAAGTACATAAGCTATGTTAACCAGTTTGATGGAAATGTTTCAAATTGTATGTGAAAACACCACACTATACCCCAGAAGTGCATTAATGTACATAGTTACCATTCAATAAAAAGAAAGAAAGAAAGAAAGAAAATAACTTGCAGGGAAAAAAAGAAAAAAAAAAGTTAATTGAAATAACTGGGAAAATTTTTTTAAAAATCTGCATTTTCAAGATTACTATGAAAGTACCAATATAGTATCTACAAGCCTAAAAAACAAAAAACAAACAAACAAAAAAACAAGTACATAAGAGCATGGGAAGTTTTCATTATTTCCAAGGGCTACACCTGGTAAGAAATTCTGGGCCTGGGTCCCACTATGTTTGTCATCTGTAAAATGTAATCTTAAATCTTAATCCCCAACTATGTTTAGTAGTGTCATCATGTTAAGATGCTGGAAGTTAAGAATATGCTGTATTTTCAATGCTTAATAAATGTTAACTACTATAATTTATGTAAATGCTAATAATTGTTGCTGTTTTGCAAAGGTAACCAAGTCTGAGAATGATGAAGGTCAAAATGCCTATGAAAGTTTAGAAATTTTCTGATAGCAAATAGTTATTATAAGTTAGATTTTCAGTCTGTTTTATTTACATTAGAATATTCCATAACAATTTGTTCATAGCTAGTTGAACCTATCTAAATTTGGTAGAACTATATGTAACATGAACATCAAGTAGTCAGGTAAGTGTAATGTCTCTTGACAGGTGAGACTGGTATTTTTACCAGACTGCAAAATCTATGAGGGCTGGAGGGACCCAGTTTTACTTACCTCTGAATCCCTGGCCCATAGGAAATACCTGCTCTGAAAAGGGGCTGAAAATATTTGATAAAGGAAATAATGAATAGTCCAAGGTCAAAATTCCTTGCTAGTTCTGAATTATACAAAGTAATATATCAAATATTTCACATATGAGAAAGAAAACGTTACGTGTATGTGGCTCTGAGATTTGGATATTCGTACCAAGGTGCAAATTGAAATCAAAGTAAATTCAGCTATTTGGGATTAAATATCTAACTAGAGTGTGCTGAATGGAAACAATCTGCTATGGTTTGAGTGTGTCCCCCTGAAATCGTGTGTTGGAAATACAAAAGTTCTTAAAGTTCAACACCCCGGCGTGGCCATGTGGGCCTTAGGACATTTAAGAGGTGTTTAGGTTGTTAAGAGGGATTAATGTTATTCGTTTGGAACTGGGTTAATTCTCATGGAAATGAGTGAGTTTTAGCTCCTATAGCACTGAATTTGTTACCACAATGGTGAGTTGTTAGAAAGCAAGGCTCCCACTTCTGTTTGGTCCCTTCAGCACATGCTCACTTCCCCTGGCCTTTCCATCATGTTGCCATGCAGCACGAGGTCACTATCAGAAGCAGACCAGATGCAGCTGCCTCATCTTGGACTTCCTAGGCTCTAGAACCATGAGCCAAAATAAACCTCTTTTCTTATAAATTACTCAATCTCCATGCTGGGCACATTGCCTCACACCTGCATCCCTACCACTCTGGGAGGCTGAGGCAGGAGGATTGCTTGAGCCCAGGAGTTTGAGGTTGCTGTGGGCTAGGTTGAGCCCAGTGCACTCTAGCCTGGGGCAACAGAGAGAGACTCTGTCTTGAAAAAAAAAAAAATATTACTCAATCCCAGGTATTTTGTTATAGCAAAAAATAATGGACTATGATACAGTGATTTCAATATTTGGCTCAAAATACTCTTTCTGAATCTTATACTGTAATAATGCTAAGCAGTTTAACAATTTGTGAAAGAATTATCACATAGAATCTATTTTCAATAAATGTGCATAGAAAGGCTGATTTGGAATTTGTCTCTTTCTGGGACCCTTAAAGTAAATCTCCTACTTGCACTGCTTTTGCTTAGAGAAGCTGCTCTACCACGTTTTATTCAATTTTCTACAATGCTCAGCCATCGTAAAGACCACCATGTAGAAAAAAGTGGGCATAGAGGGATTTCCACGTTAGATGTAAGCTAGCAAATACCAAAACTAAATAGTTTAAGCTATTAAGCTAAAAACTTTCAAGTTAAAGTTTCTGCCCAGCCAAGGGTACAACAACTAATGCAAACAGACAGCCTTCAGAATGGGAGAAGATATTTGCATATTATAAATCTGACAAATTGCTGATAACTACAATCTACAGAGAACTCAAGTTAATCAACAAGAGAAGTGCACACAACCCCAGTTATAAGTGGGCAAGAGATTTCAACAGAAATTTCTCTGACGATGACATACCGTGGAGTATGTCTACTCAGCCATAAGAAAAGATGGAGACTTAAAACTTTTATGTTTACCTGGATGGGGCTGAAACACATCTTCTTAGTAAAGTATCACAAGAATGGAAAAAGAAGTATCTAATGTACTCAATACTAATATGAAACCAATAGTTAAACAATTACAAACCCACAAGAAAGCAAAACACAAATATAGTCTAGTGAGAGGTGGGGGAGAAAAAGGAGAGGGGAGGGCGGAGAGAGAGGGCGATTGGTGGGATGTCACCTAATGTGCACACTGTGAGGGTGTTCAGCACGCCCCCTGGGAAAAGGCTCAACTGCAGCTTGAAATTTACCTTAGAAATGAAAGCAATGTAATCTAAATATTTGTATCTTCAACTCAATCTGAAATAAAAAAACTATTAAAAATTTTTCAAAAAGCATATGTAAACTAGCAAAGAGTTTTCTTCACCCCAAAGTACCAGGATTCACCATTGCATGAAGAGCATTAAAAGAGGCAATCTATATGAAATCTGCTTTTGCCAACTCTAAAGTATGGCTACTTTGCAATGTAGAAAGTAATTTTACATATCTGATGTCATTTGATCTTCATAATAATTATGAATAATGGAGACTACTATCAACCCTCAAAGATAAAATAAGGCTAAGAGATCAAATACTTATCTAATCTGGGCTCTGTTTGATGTTTGGGGTGTCTTAACTGTTGAATAATGGTTGTGGTGAAAGCAGACGGGAGAGGAATGGAAGTATTGCTGATAAATATTGAAGCCACGGTGGCGTGGGCGACTGAAGGCTGAGAGCCTGCTTTCCGCTCTGATAAAGCTCTGTGTGCAGTCATACTTGCTAGCCAATTGAGGACTCCATAAATACCATCTTGAAAGTGGAAGTAGCTTAGGCTCCAAGACACTACCTCAAAAAGAAAGATCTAGAGAGGGAGGATTAAACTGCTATTTAATTGTTTGGGACATGTCCACCATGTAACAAATGCCCCGAGAGAAGCAATTTGGAAAAGAGTGAGTTGGAAACCTTGGGGGAAAGTCAGAATCTTTAGTCATAAAACACCTGAACAAGACATAATTATTAGCCTGGAGCTTTATTTTAATGATCTACTATGTCTTAAATATAATACCAGCAGTTTGCTAAAAGATGCCAGCTGTTCAGAAGGAAGGAAACAAAAGGAAAAGAAGGGCTATCTATAATGAGTAGGGATCTTCACACACAACCTGTCACTTCAATCGCCTGATGCTCTGGTGCCCTCCAGGGGCTGACAGAATGTGCTGGCATATGCCATGGGACATCTGCCAACAGTCCCCTGGGCTGTGAGTGCCCCCACTTTGATCATTCTCCTGAATATATGCCCTGATGAATCTTCATTATGAGAGATGGTTGTGAGAAACAGCCAGTGGCTGGTCCCTGGAGGAGGGAATGATCACTTAGGCATTTTTCTTTGCATTTGGAGACCTGAGTTCAAATTCTGAGTCTAAACTTGACAAATAACTTAGCTTTTTGATCCCTCAGTTCCTTACCTGCAAAACAGAATAGAATCTAGATACTCTAAAAGATTATAGTGAAGATTAAGTCAGATTTTCTTTATGAAAATGCCTGGAAAGTAGCAGAAACTTCTCTGAAGAAAAGGAAATTATTTCAATACCTCCTAAGGAAGATCAAATCCTACATGATCAACTTCATGTTTATCTGTACAATAAGTCTTTTTATTTCTCTGCCTCCTTATTTGGTTATTCAAATATATTTTCCAACTTAAAATAGCACTATAGCAACCTGGCTGAGTGAATCGATAAATTCATGGAGGAAACAGAATAACTTGATGATCTTTGGTACTTTTCATTTGAAACTAATTAGAATTTTTCACTGTTTTGAAAAGGGACATGAAAAGCAATACTGTCCAAGTCATTTAAATATGAACTCATTATTGCTACTTCCCAGAAGCCATTCCCAATATCCAAGTTGGATTTACATATTCTTTCCCTGGGTCCATAGCCAGGTACTCATCCGTACTCATCTGTTCCCATCACAGGCACACCAATAATTGTTTTTACCATTTCATAATATAATTAACTTTTATAGGTCCCTCCACTAAATTAACATTAATGTTTGTAGAGCAACTAGAATTTGTATGACACATTACAGTTTATAAAGTGCTGTCACATACATTATCTCCTTTGGAACATCAAAGAACTGCCTAAAGAAGATGAATGAATATTATTATTGCTATTATGATGATGATGATGTTCATTTTATAAAAGAAAAGGATCAAGTCCAAAAACTAATCATAGGTTAGGAGAAGCTGTCCACTTAATGTGACAAATATAACCTAGCATTTATTTATACCCCTTGTCTATAAGGTCCACAAGGACAAAGTGAGGAAACGGCCAAAAAGAAGAAACAATTTCACATTTTTGGAACATGGGAAACCAGTAGATGAGAGGTAGTAAATGTAGGAGAGTAAACTAGCACCCAAGTACCTGGAGAGAAGGCTGCTCAAGGACAGGCTGATTCCCTTCACAGGTGCCAGAAAAGAGAGACGTCTAAGACTAGAAGGGATGAGAGAATGGAGGTGCAATCAGGAGACTTGGTTTAAAGTCTATATAAGTCTATAAGGTCACTTGTAGGCAAAGAGCACTTGTACCCTTGACTACAGTCTCATCTAACATTGCCTTTGACCATTTCTGAGATCCTGGCACGAGACATTAAGTTTATTCTCCAGATAAATTATTCTAGAATAGACTTAATCTTTGTTGCAACACAAACTTATGTTGAGGCTCTTGGTTAAAACCGGTGGATTAAATTAAATTATACTGGCTAAACTGAGACAGTCCATCCCAACCCCGCCTGGTGGATGTCCAGAATCTTTGAAGCCAAACTTTTACACTCTGGATAACAGAGGAAATACTTATAGATGCTAATGTTTGTGTTTACTCTAAACAAAATTACTTAACAATGCGATCTTATAGTCAGTGACCTTTGTCCATTCATATAAAGCTTCTAAGCAGTTTAAAAATAAACACAAAGACAACTGTGAATACACAGTTAAGTTTCATATACATTTAAGGAAAGACTCTAACATCAAAGAGAAAGATAGAAATAAACACAAAGACATAATAATTTGGAGGGAACAGAGACCATACAGGATGAATAAAGTATCAGAAAGATGAGAAGATATTGCATTCAGGAAATAAGAACAGGATACTTTTAAAGGAACAAAGAACAAGAAAGAGCCCTCCATAGCTGACCACCTCCCTACACTAACCACCTCCATAAGGTAACCTACTTTTGATAGATTGAACATGTACCACATGTTTATATCAACACAGTAGACCTAGTTCCTTATGTTGACAACCTCTGTATGTTGACCAGTTTGTTACAGCCCCTTGGGTGGTCAACTCACAGAAGTTCTACTGTATATGTATATATGTTCATCTGTAGGTGTATATGCTCTGATCTAAATGTTAGTGTGCCCAGAAAATGTATATGTTGAAATTTTAACCCCGAATTTGATGGTATTAGGAGTTAGTGCCTTTGGGAGGAAGTTAGGTCATAAGGTGGAGTTCTCATAAATAGAATTAGTGACCCTAGTCCCTGGTAGGAGGAGACATGAGAGCACTTGCTTCTCCACCTTCTCTTCCTCTCTCTGGCTCTACCATGTGAGGATACAATGAGAAGGGTACCCTCAACAGACACTGGATTTCCTAGCACCCTGATCTTGGGCTTCCCACTCTGCAGAATGGTTACAAATATATTTCTGTTGTTTAAGGCACCCATTCTAGGGTATTTTGTTATAGCAGTGGCTAAAAAAATTAGATCATCCTAAGAGTTTCAACATAAAATAATAAAATGAACAGTGTAAAATGAACAGAAATGCCAGTGGCGTGCGGAGAGGATGTGTGCACGAGCACATGAGTATGTTGAGAAAATGGAGAGAACAAAATTATCAAACCAATGATGCAAATAAATTTCCAGAATAAAATAATTTAAATATCCCAATTTAAAAGGGCCCAACCCTCCTGCCCCCCATCCTGAGTGATCAGGACCAAAAAAGCCACAAACAATACCATGAAATTTCAAAACACTGAGGGTAAAGAAAATAATCTCAAAGCTCTTAGAGAGGAAAATAAAGCCAGTTTTCTGGTTTTCTTGGAGGACTGTGAGCGAAGACTATTTTATACTCTTTAACAACAGCTTTGGAAGCCAGGCCAAGAAGAAAAACTGTCAAAAGATGAGAAAAATAATTAGTATATATAATATAATAATCAGTATATATCTAAATTATGTAGTATAATAATCAGTATATATCTAAATTTGATATATACTGATTCTGATGATGGAGTAAACATATTATCAGACTTGTAAGGTATCAAAAAATGCCTCATAAAGATACTGGAGACTGTGCTACACTAAAATAATGGAATACACTAAGAAAGAAGAGGGTGAAATCCAAAAACCAGGGGACCTCAAACAGGAGAGAAGCAAAAGGAATTTCAAGGGAGGTCTAATATAGATAGTTAGGTACCCAGTTAAAAAAATAACCAGTCCTTGGCACCTGTAGCACAGTGGTTACGGTGCCAGCCACATACACCAAGGCTGGTAGGTTCAAACCCAGCCTGGGCCAGGTAAACAACAGTGACAAGTGTAACCAAAAAATAGCCAGGTGTTGTGGTGGCTGCCTGTAGTCCCAACTACATGAGAGGCTGAGACAAGAGGATGGCTTAAACCCAAGAGTTTGAGGTTGCTGTGAGCTGTGATGCCACAGCACTCTATTGAGAATGACATAGTGAGACTCTGTCTCAAAAAAAAAAAAAGAAAAGAAAATAACAGTCTAAACTGGGGCAGAAGGACAAAGGGGTTCAGAAGAAAAAGAAATATAATTTGACATGTTCATTTGGAAAATAGCACTGAGAGAGGTTGGAAAGTTTAGAAAGAATTCGGGAAAGGAAAGTACATGAGAACAAACAAAATTTATGTTAAAAAATACAGTAACAGTGGTAATAAAGTAAGCAATGATCAATATTTATATAAGCAGAGCATTCAAAGTTATATTTTTAAGAAGAAATTGAAGTATAATTTTATTGGGAGGATGAGGTAATAGTGTAAGATTGCTCAGCCCTTACTTTATAGGAAATCAGTAATGATAATGATAATGTATATTATCATATTGGTTAGAAATATGAAGATAAATATTATGAAAGGTGGCTAAAAGTATATAAAATCATTAATTTTCAGGAGAAAAACTCAGAAGGGGGATGCATGGGTAAACAATTTCTAATTTTTATTTCATTAAGTTCTGTAATATTCAACTTTTTAGTATCCAGGATATATATATATATATATGCATTTGTACAAATACATACATACATATATTCCTACAAATCAATAAGAGAAAAACAACTCACTAGAAAGGAGGAAAACAATTCAAGGACTAGAACATATAAGTGGCCAATTATTTATGGGTAAAACTCTGCTCAAATTTATAGGTAGCCAGAAAGCAAATTGCAAATTAAGGCAACAATGAAATACAGTTTTACCTCCACCAAAGTGGCAAAGATCTAAACTTTTACAATGACGTGTTGACAGTGATGTGGGGAAATTGGAATCATGTCCTATTCCCTTCAAAGTATTCACTTTAGTTTTCAAAGAAATGTCAGTTTTAGAACTTGTATCTATAGCCTTAAGTAATACCTAACAAAATTAAATAATATAATAAAAACTGAGATCATGGATAAGTTTGGGAATATACACAATTAGCTCTTGATAAATTGTATGACCCACCTAAAGGTGAGAAACAGGTGGGTATAGCCAACGGTCAAGAGTGTCCTGTGTACTATCAGTGACCACTGGTAGATTTTACGGAGGAATTGGAACGTGTAGTGAATCTGATAAATTAGTTAATTAGAGGTTGGTTAAAACTGCTTCTGTATTTACATCCATCTGAGTATAGCCACAGATAAGAACTATGAGCTTTTAATAATTGAAGTGATCAAAAATATACTTCCTCTGAAGTACAAGAAGACTTGTGTAACTTTACAAACATAAATGATTTTAAACAAATCTCCACTGTATGCCATATGACAGGGTAGAAATGTTCATAATCGCTTAGAGAAGAAGATAATGTTTTATGTGTCACTGGAGGAAAGCGTAAAACAAATATTTCACAATTTTTCTCTAGCCCATTTATTGTTTTGATTTGACTCAAATAACCTTTTCTTGTTATTGTAATAGACTTCCTAATGCATCTTCTCAATTGCGTGGGCAGATACACAGAACTTTATATGCATGAATAATATAAGTTGATGTAGCAATATATTTTCTTTGTTTTCACATTACACATACAGCACAAATCCTAATAAAACTAGACTGGAATGTATTACGAATTCATTTGGTTAGGATTCAGTTACTGAGTGAGTGAATAAATATATATGATTTAAATTAAGGATGTACAGTCCATTACTTACTTGCCACCTCTCCTACTTTATTTTGACTTTTGCACTTATCATGTTTTATTAACGTTTGGAAGTCATAAACATGAGTAGACTGAAAGTCATATCACAAAGTTGAGGTTAGAGGTTTGTTATATGTTGGAATATGAAAATCTTGAGAGTAAATGTAGAGAAACTTGTTCTCAGATGCACTGATTGAGTATTGGTTGTCTGTGATGCTTGGAACTTCATTTTGTTGGTAGTGAGTGCAGGTGGTTGCACCCAGTGTCTCTCAGAGACTGATCTTTGACTTCTGAATTGAATCCATGGATAGAAATACCCAAACCCAGACTTACCACATACCTACTAAACTTAACTTCTCTGGAGGTGGGGTCAAAGAATTGCTGCATTTATTTTTTTAATTAAAAAAAATGTTTCTCTCTATTTTTTATTGTTTGGGATTCATTGAGGGTACAAAGAATTAGGTTACACTGGTTGCATTTGTTAGACAATGTCCCTCTTATTATAGTGTCTTGGACCCGAGAGGTGTACCATACACTGTCACCCTCCTCCCCTCTCCCCACTTGCTCATTCCTCAACCACCCTTGTGTTAGCTCATCTACTGCCTTCATGTCAGATATGAGTACATTGGGTTCTTGCTTCTCCATTCCTGTGATTCTTTGCTAAGAAAAATGTGTTCTTTATATGTGGAGTCCTCTGTAGTAGCTACCTCATGGTCCCTTGGGGGAGTTGCTCTGTTGTGGTTTCTCATGTTGCCCAAATTTTTCTGTTCATTCCCCTCATGTGTTCTTTCTTCTTGTTCACTTCTTTGACCTCCTTTTTCCTTCTCACTGCCTCCTTTGTTTCACATTACCTTGTCTCAGAGCTTAGGTCATGAAGTGGATTCAGTCTGAGCAAAGCCAAACTCTTCCTCATGACCAACAAAAGCAGGAGTCCTTGCTCTTGATGACAATATGTTGCAATATCTTACCAGGACACCAGGTGGTGTTGTGTTTCTTTCTTTCTTTCTTTCTTTTTTTAGGAGAGAGCACAGCCAGCAACCTCTATGGTTCTTATTCCAAACTTAGTTGCCTTCAGTGTTCACCTGATTGTTTCCTCAGCATTTAGACCCTGCCAGATTGGGATCTTAAAGGTCACAAGAATACTTCAGGGGCAGGTCTCACAGTGCTCCCTGAGTTCAGTTCTCATGCAGTGCAGGAGTCTCTCAGCCTGTCCCACAAATAGAGTTCTGATCCCAGAAGGTAGAATTTAAGATGGCTGTGTTTTAGGCCCTTGCTAAGATGTTTTCACCAGCTTCCCACAATGGCAGCCCCCTGGCTGCTGAGACCTTCTCTCTGAGGCTGCCTCACCAGCCACCTAACCTATGGCAAATCCACTCAAACCAGTATTCAAATCTGGTTGCTTTATATTATTGAGTCCACTCACTCTTCTAAGCTTTCCACTCAACATCCAACTTCCCCCAACAACTGAAAACTCTGGAGAGGCTTCCTTCCATCCTGGACCTCTGTAAGGACCAGCAAATCCCAGTGGGTTGCAATCATTTACCTAATTCATCAGATTTCCATTGCTCTGTATCATACACTGTATCCAGCTCACCACCTCCTTGCTGAGCTCCCGGAGCTACAACTCTGAGTAAGGTCCCCACTCCAGGTATGGCTGGGTTCTCTCTTTTTCTAGGATAGCTTAGCTGAATGATCCTTCTGGTCTGCCATCTTGCTCTGCCAACCTGTGTTTTTAATTAACCCTTGTATTAATTCTTACATAAAACAAAGTTTGAGATTACTTTAGTTTCTATTTGTTTTGAGAGGGTAGATATAATCATGACATATGATCTGTTGAGGAATCGCTTTTCAGAAACACCTGTGAGGTAGATAGTGAAGCAGGATGGAGAAGAAGAAGGAGCTGAACTATGCTATAGTCTCTAGCCTTAGTCTGGTCCACAGAGGGTAGGTTGATAAGTCAAGAGTGGCAGTATTTATGGTGTACTCTGAGTTCACTCAGTCCTATGCTGTGGAATGTATGGGAGTAGGAGGCAGGATAAACTGTTACAGACCTTCCCTGGGAAGGAAGTTTCTATTTGCAGAGGGCAGTCTTCCAAGAATGGGGTAGTCATCTGGGTATCCTTGCAGCCAACACTCGTGGTAACTGGGATGTGGGTACTCTGGGATTTGGGTGGAGCATCAAAATGACCTCTATTTTAGTCCATACCTTGCACTTTCCAGGTACACTTGCTTCTTACGTTCACTCTGACTATGCAGATTCTGAGACCACAATTCTTGAGAGAACAGAATAGGAGGGTTGTTGGGGTAAACTACAGCCCCCTACTCCTGTGATTGATACCAGCATCCTAATTAAGCTCATCATGTCCCTTCCATATTACCCACCTTTTCTTACCCTTAGCTACCACTTCTAGCTTGTAGATAGCTTGCTTTGTGGGTTGATGCAGTCTTCATCCCCAAGGCCCTGAATTCCCGGTTACCATGCCTTTTTTTATGAGATAGCATCTTGTTCTGTCACCTAGGCTAAAGTGTGGTGTTGTCAATGTAGCTGATTACAACCTCAGACTCCTGGGCACAAGTGATCCTCCTGCCTTAGCCTCCTCAGTAGCTCAGACTGTAGGCATGTGCTACCATGCCTGCATAGTTTTTCTATTTCTTGTGGACATGGGGTCTTGCTCATACTCCTGCTGGTCTCAAACTCCTGGTCTCATGCAGTCCTCCTTCCTTGGCCTCACTAAGTGCTAGGATTACAGCCATAAGCCATCGTACCCAGTCTTTTTGAAACTGGGGTTGCTGTACCTACCTGTTTATATTCACAAATGGGCAAGGATGTACTAAGAGATGTACCAGTAGATGTGCCAGCCACATTAATTTTTGTTCTCATTATTAAATGGTAGTTCTACTTTTTCATGGTGAGCAGAGTTCTTAGGGTAGCTCCTTTTTGTATCTGATGGCCTCTTGGCATAAAAAGTCCAATGTGTATAGGTGACAGTCATTGATTTGTGTTTAGTTAAAGTTTTCTGGTGTCCTTTGGGTGGGGATTATTTCCCATCTTGCATTCAGGATCTCTGGACTCACAGACCTTAAACATATAGGGATGAGAAGCTCAAATTCTTCAAGCCAGTCACTGAAAGTGATGGTGAATGGGGCTCTGCCCACCTGTCTACTACTCAATATCTGCTTAAAGATATTCTGTTTATTAAGGACACAGCAGTACCATGTGATACACTTTGGTTGAAGAAATTTACCAAATTCTGCAGACTGGCACGTGTCCTCACAGAATCTCATCTTCAAGCTGCTGTCCCAGCTACATCTTTTAGAGACTGTTTCATTATTTCATTTAAGCAATAGCTTCCTGATGGTGTGAAAAATGGTAGGATTGTGTATTCCAAATATATGTGCCCCCCTGCCACACCTCTCAGCCATAAAGTGGGTCCCTTGAACTGGGACAATATTATGGAGAATAAGGTGACTATAGATCAGACACTCTGTCAGCTCTTAGATAATTGTACTGGCTAAGAACCTGTGAATGACAAAAATAAACCTGTAATGATGTGCCAACTCTGATCAGGATGAGCGAAGTCTCATGCCACTAATTTACTAGTAAGTGGTTAGTTGGTTTCCTTGAGAGATGGGTGTTTAGTATGTTCCAATAAAGGAAATCTAAATGAAACCTCAAAATTTATTCTGCTACAAAGACCCACTGGCTTTACCTCTCAAGGTATAATTTGAGCCAAAATTTAACACAGAATAACCAACTTCAGCCATATTTATAGATCAGTGTATTGAGTGCATATAGCCTACTTGAAATTGATTGAATTTACAGTTATTTTCAGTCTAGTTTGAGTTAACATAAACTATATCTATAATTAGATCAGTAAACTTAACAAACACTGACACTATACATTAAACATTAACCAGTTATTAGAGGAAAAATGGTCAAGTCATTTTCCCTACATGGAGTCAACTTTCTAAAATTTCAGCTGCCATTCCTAATGTAAAAGCCTGGAAACAGGAACTGCCGAGGAATGATGTGGCCAGATGAAGGATTCCTTTCTGCTTTTGAAAATTTCATTTTATGCAATACATATTCATTAAAAAGTTACTGACCTGTAAGTTTGAAATAGAATAAAATAATTACTAACTTTATTTTTTTCCCACCTAGCTAATTAGTTACAGAATTTAAAATATAGAATCATAGATTTGTGGAATTTCAAATTAGAAGGGCTTAGAATTACAGACCCTTTCTTTCCAATAAAGGAATCTTCTTTATTACAGGCTGATAGTCAAATGGCTTAAACTAATTATGTGATAAGAAACTTAGTACTTCCTAAGACAATCTACTTAATCTTTTTTAAGCATTATCTTTTTACAATTATAAGGATTATATGTGTGTGTGTGTGTGTGTGTGTGTGTGTGTATGTATATATATTTTGAGACAAAGTCTCCAGCTGTTGCCCTGGGTAGAGTGCCATGGTGTTATAGCTCACAGCAACCTCCTACTTGGGCTCAAGTGACCTCTTGCCTCAGTTTTTCTATTTTTCATAGAGATGGCATCTTGCTTTTGTTAAGCTGATATCAAACTCATGAGCTGAAGCAATCCACCTGCCTTAGCATCTCTGAGTGCTAGCATTACAGGTGCTGGCCACTGTTCTTGCCTGTGGCTCAGTGAGTAGGGTGTCAACCCCATATACCAAGGGCGGTGAGTTCAAACCCAGCCCTGGCCAAACTACAACAACAAAAAATAAAAAAATAAAAATAAACTTAAAAAAATATATTTTTATTTTTTAGAAAAAACTTATAATATTTACACTTACATGAATATATGAAAGTAAAATTCGATGAAAATTTAGTAGGAGGGGGGCTGAAGGGGTAGGGTAAACCCATACCTAACAGGTACAATTTACGTAGTCTGGGTGAAGGGCTCACTCATAACATTAGCTTTAAATGTACAAATGCAAATTATGTAAACAAAATGTGTGTACCTCTATAGTAGTCTGAAATAAAAAGTAAATTAAAAGAACAGAAAAACTTAGACTAAAAAAATAAAAAGTATAAACATCCCTTGAAATCACCTATTAAAAATGGCTTCTATTAGCATTTTGTTATTTTTCTTCTCAGTATTTTTATGTGCTTTAATCAGCCTCTGATGTAGTTGAGGCCACAATCATGTTATGTATACAGTTATGTATTTTGCTATTTCCGAATATAAATGATAATAAAAGCCTTCCTATGTTATTACAGATACCTTTGACACATCTTTACAATGATGCATAACATTCTGTCCTGTGGTTCAACCACAATCTACTTAATTATTCTCTTCTGGTTAGAAAATTAGGTTATTTCTATAGGCTAAATTGAAGGATGATAAGGAATTTACCTACAGATGCTTGAAACAACAGATGAGCTTGCTTTTTGAAAGTTATGCCATAATGTGAAGACGTGATAGACAAGTGTGTCTTTACTCATCTGGGAATCCTAATGAGCTTTATGCTTCACTTTCAGTTTGCATATAATTCCCCTTGATAATGTATATGCAAGATAGAAATTGGATAATTTTACTTTCTCTGATGTCAGCATATACTTCAAAAGCATCGGAACTTTTTTTCCCTTTGATCTTCTTGCTTTGAAAGAGCCAACATATCCTTTATGTTGCATTTAGTGGTTTGTTGTTTTTTTTCTGTTTTTAGCATTTTTTTTTCTTTCTTTACCTTCAGTTTTCAGCAATGTGACTATTATGTTCATAGGCTTAGGTTTTTTGTTGTGTATGTGTGTTTATTCTGTCTGATTTTTATTAAGCTTTTGCAACTTGTTTGCAGATGTTTTTATTAAATTTGAAACATTGGCAGGAATAATTCTTCAAGAAATTTTTCTATTAAACTATTTCTCTCTTCTTTCTATGACCTTAGTTGTGTATGTATTAGAACCCTTGTTATTGTTCTATATATCACTGAAGGTCTTTCACTTTTTTTTCTTGTACTTCAGTTTATATAATGTCCATTATCTTGTTTTTAGGTTCATTGATTTTTCTACTGCAATGTCTAATCTACTGTTAAGTTCTTATAAACCTTTCATTTCAGATACTATAATTTTTTAAATATAATTTCTATTTGGTTCTGTTTATACTTTCCATTTCTCTACTGATAATATCCCTGTGGATATTCATTATGCCAATATGTAAATAGTATATATATTTATTAAACTTTTGAAAAAGTAATTTCCTACTAATTTAATATTTCTGACATCTCTAGGTCTGTTTCTATTTATTGTTTTTTTCTCCTGGTTTTAGGTCAGTAAGTCCTGTATTTAGTCATCTTTGATTGTATGTTGGACATCATAGATGTTCTATTAATAAGACTTCAAATTTCATTTTCTGTCTTTAAAGACTGTTGAGCTTTTGTTTTCCAAGGCAGTTAATTTTCAGTTTGATTCTTTTGATGTTTGTTTTAAGCTTTGTCATTGCATAGCTATAGTAGTCTTTATTGCAGGTATGCAATAATAATCTTATTTCTAGCATGTGGTTTTTTTGACATTCTAGAATACCTAGTATGTTAATTTGAAACTTCTACATTCTTTGTTTGGAAGTCCAACATCACTCTTAACACTGCAAAATCTACAATCTCACATTTCCCCAGTAGCTGTTTTTTGGCTTGTGTTTAAAGTCTTTTCCTGACCATCTGCAATTAGAAATTAATGAACTTTTTGAGAAGGTCTCACACACATTACTGGAGTTCCTTCTCTGAGCAGTTTCCTTTTGACAAATATTCCATTTACCTGGGCAGCCCAAACTCTGATTTGTGCCTCCTTAGCTCAGTGAAGCTGTTACTTTGGCTTTACCCTGGTGCCTTATGTTTTAGAAAATACACCCAGTTAAAGAGGAAGACGACTGCAGGATCAACTTGTGTGTTTCTCTTTTCTGATAGATCATAGTTCTGCAGTACTGTTTTCTAATAACTGAAAACAGTTGCTTCATACACTTTTATAGTTGTTTACAGTGGGCAAGCTAGTATATTACATAGTGCCAGTTATATCTGGAAATGAAAACCTTCCTAACAATTTTATAAGTATTAAGAAACAAGCGTTTACTGATTCCAAATTTATGAGTATCTCCTTAGATGTTCACTATTTTATACCTTGTTTGACTAATTATGTTTCTGCATCCACTTAATAATTTATGCTTTTGATATATAGTTTTTAAAACTATAACTTTTTTGATGTATGGCATAAATCAAATGTCAAAATTCAATTTATTTAAAATGAATTTTCTCACAGTTTCTTATTTGCCACCAATTTAACTTTCTTCTGATTTTTTTTCTTTTTTTCTTTTGCTGACATATTATCGAAGGTTATAAATAGTAACCATTTCTGAGGCCTAGCTTACCTAGCATATAATTTCAATCAGGATGACAAATAACCTTTTTTCCTAAGACACTAAATGGTTCAGAACATTTCAAATCTCAAAAGTCACCTTTGTCATTTCTAAGATGGGATCCAGACATATTTTAAAAAAAATATATCCCTACCAGTATTTCCCTCCATCATAAAACTTTAATTCTGATAATGGAAAATTTATTTATTACTTTAATAATAGTCATCAAACTTTTTGGTAATATTTGTTTTTATTTCTAGTTTGCCAACCCCATGAGATGTGGACTTTTTTCTATTGAACTATTAATATACAGTACTATGCCTAAGCATAGTAGATATTCTTGTTGAATAATGATATTAAGAGTAAAAACTAATCTTTATTGAGAGCTTAATAATAGCATTAAGAGTAACAACTAATATTTATTATTATTTTATTAATGTTACTCATATTATTATTGAAACTCTTCTATGGAACATGTATTATTTTTAAAAAATTACCTTTTATGTATATAGTCATGTGTTGCTTAACAATCAGAGTAAGTTCTGAGAAATGTATCATTAGATGACTTCATTGTTGTGCAAATATCATAGAGTGTACTTACACAAATATGCATAGTGCAGACTACTTCATACCTTGTCTGTGAGGTATGGCGTATTGCTTTTAGGCTATAAGCCTATACATCATGTTATTGTATGGAATACTATAGGCAATTATAACACAATTGCATTTATATATTTAAACATAGAAAAGATACAGTAAAAATATGGTATGAGAGATAAAAAATGGTATACTTATGTAGGACACTTATCATAAATGGAGCTTATAGGACTAGAAATTGCCCTGATGAGCCAGTGAGTGTGAGTGGTAAGTGAATGTGAAGTTCTAGGATATCACTGTACACTACAGTAGACTTTATAAACACTGGACACTTAGGCCTCACTATATTTATAAACAAATTTCTTTCTTCAATAATAAATTAACCTTAGCTTACGATAACTGTTTTAACTTTATAAAATTTTTGGCTCGGCGCCTATAGCTCAACCGGCTAAGGCGCCAGCCACGTACACCTAAGGTGGCGGGTTCGAATC
>NW_003852431.1:7221451-7254505 GCF_000181295.1 Otolemur garnettii
AAAAAAAAAAAAAAAAAACTTTATAAAATTTTTAATGTATTTAAACTTTAGACTCTTTTGTAATAACATTTAGCTTAAAATCCAAACACACTGCACAGCTATACAAAAATCTGTCTTTATATCATTATTCAAGAAACTTTTTTCTATTTGTAAAATTTATACTTTTTCTATTTAAACTTTTTTGTTAAAAATGAAGACACAAACAATATGTTAGCCTAGGCCTATGAAGATCATTAATATCACTGTCTTCCACCTTCAGGTCTTGTCTCGCTGGAAGGTCTTCAGAGGCAGTAACATTCATGGGGCTATCATCTCTCATGGTGACAATGCCTTCTTCTAGAATACCTCCTGAAGGAGATTCCCAAGGTTGGTCTATGGATGACTTTTTTTTTTTTCTTTAGTAAGTATATGAATACCACTCTTAAATAATAAAAAAAGCAGAGTGCTATTTAGTAAATACATAAACTGGTAACATAGTCATTTGTTATCAAATATTCTCTCTCTCTATATATATATAAAAATATATGTGCTCTAATTTATTTATTTATTTTTTTTGAGAGAGTCTCACTTTGCCACCCTTGGTAGAGTGCCATGAAGTCATAGCTCACAGCACTCTCCAACCCTTAGGCTCAAAGTATTCTCTTGCCTCAGCCTCCCAAGTAGCTGGGACTATGGGCACCCACCACAGCACCCAGCTATTTTTAGAGATGGAGTCTCACTCTTGTTCAGGCTGGTCTCGAACTTGTGAGCGTAGGCAATCCGCCCACCTCAGCCTCCCAAAGTGCTAGGATTACAGGTGTGAGCCACTGCATCTGGCCCATGTGCTCTACTTTTATACCACTGGCAGCGTGCAAGGTTTGTATGCCCCAGTCTCACTATGAATACATGAATAATTTACTGTACTACAACATTATGATGCCTATGATGTCACTGGGTGATAGGAGGTTTTCAACTTCATCACAATCTTATGGGACCCCTGTGGCATATGTAGTTCATCATTGACCAAAGTGCTATGTGTGGTGTATAACTGTATTTAATTCTTTTTCTTTGAGGCTCAATGTGCTGGTTTTGGCAGGAGCATTTTCTCCAACAACATAATATAGGGGACTGAAGAAAATTTTTAATATTTGAAATTCCAAGGGATGTGGGGGACATGGGGATATGGCTCCTTGAAAAAAACAGTTTCAAGGAGGCAGATTGGATTCTGTTTTTCAAGGAGTGGATTGGATCAGGAAGACTTCTATGTCAGCTTAAGAGAGGGATGGGGAAAGCTGTGTGAGGCATAATGCTGTTCCTCTGTACATAATGCTGTTGGATCTTTATAAAAAATGTTGAATGCACAAAATTGATGAACATGATTGCATTTCCTATTGAAAAACAGTGAAATATATTTTGTCCTCACCCTGACTTGTGAGAAGGCAGCACTAAGGTGTCAAATACCCATTGAGAGCAACCTGAGAAATTAAGATCAAGAATCCACAGAATACACCAGAGTTAACCCCTTCATGGAAACAAAAATAAAAACAGAATCCACAAAAATTATGGAGAGGGAATTTGACTCACAAGGGCTATGAATTTGGGTATTTTGAGTAAAGCTGAACTAATATCCAGGGGGCTGTTCTGATATCTGGGTCACACTGGCAGTGCTCATTCAGCCATGAGTTAGTTACTGGGATTTAATGTCAAGCTTCTGCTCAACAACAAAATAGAGAAGAAAGGGTCCTTCATACATTTCACTATTTGGGAGCCTCCTGTAGTGATCCATTAGATAAGATGCCATGGAGTATGGCTTGGAAAATTAGACCAATGATGGTGCAAATTACAGGGGAAGCCCTTGAAAGATAAGCTTCCCTGGAGAAGCATGGACTGAGAGAGATGAGGTCTTGATAAGTCCACCTTAGTCTCCCCAGTTTTTGCAGTTGATGGAACTAACCTAGGAAAAGGAAAAGATGGTGGTGAAATTGTTAATCTGAGGGAGCAAGCCTGAACAAGAGTGGAATCCAAGGTACCATCTTAGACCTTAAGAAATGAATTAATATGGGAATGATTTAGTTTCACTGCCCTTTCTGCCTACCCCCACCAAGTTAACTGTATAAGAAGGAGTAGGGAGGGGAAGAGCAGGTTCCCCTCACCATTGGTGAAAGATGATTCAAACCAAGCCCAAGTTTTGAACAGCAATTATTCCCACTTTTGTGATTCTCTTGTGAGAGCTGATCATGTGTCAGTAAACAGGCCATTTATTTATCTGATGTCCTTCAGAAGGCTTCAGTATGCATAGGATAGATTTAAGAAAAAACTTAAACTGTCTAGGACACCAGGAGATGAAAAAACTCAATTGTTAGGTTCATTTGTGGTTAAGGCAGCCATCTCATAGGTTGTCCCTCAGGAGATTCTGGGAAATTAATGTCTGGAAATAAGCAGCAGGAGTGATGAGCTCTTCTGGGTCTAAGAAAGGAGAAGCTCAGCAAATGAATTATTCTCTTTCCCAAAAAGAAGCAAGACAATTTGTGGAATTGTGCCTAGAGGAGAAACCTTGGCCATAAATAAGTAACTCTTCCCACCCACTCCTTAGAAAGAGAATTCTTAGGAGCAGTTACAATGACAGAGAAATGTTATTCCCCTAAGTGCTAGACTAAAATTGTAGGGTCACTCTGTGTCCCAGAAGCAGTAGATGTAGACCCTGGTGGGTGTGGACATTTGTCAGTATAGTGGCTCTCCCAGAAGTACGAGAGCAGGAGGAAGGCCCGTGGGGTGGAGAAAGCTGTGTCGGGAACAGTGTTCTCTCTTCCGCTTACTCTCAAGCTGAGCTGACTTACTAAACTCAGTATTCGTGTCATTGAATTTCCCACAGAAAATAATGCAGAGGCAAACCGAGTTGGCAGACCCTGGAAGGAACAGATGCAAAAAGCAGACAGGTCAGGAATATGCAGCAAGTGTATGGAGGATTCTGGATTCACTTAGTGAAGTCAGGGGTGGGAGAAATTGTCCAATGGGCAGGATGATCCCAAGCAACACCTGGTTTGCAATAGGTGTAAGTTTAATAAGATTTCTGAAAATTACTTATTTTAACTTTAAGTAACCAACATGGAATCTTAGCACTCTGAATGCTTTGGGGGTATTATAACTGCAATAATTATCTTTCTGGAACCTCTCCTCAACTTGACTGAAGAGACATATTTGAAGAAGGTAATTTTAATACTTTTCTTACTCTTAGATCGAATTAAGCCACCAGAAAGCTAATGCATGGGCTTAGTCATCCTATTTGTGTGTAATACATTTTACATTTATGTAATAGTCATAATTATGAATATAATTTATTCTCTAATAAAAATGATCTGAAAAGCAACAATAAAAAGAAAAATAACACTGTTATTGAGGAGTTTTGTCCTTTAGTCAGAATACTCTTGATAACATTCTACTTGGTAACATTTTTTAAAGATTTAGTGATCCAACATATAATCTCAAAGAAAATTGGTATGTCTTCTTTGAGATAATTAAAATGAAATGTCTCATGTTTCCTTTTTTTTCCTGGTCCAGTGGACGCCAGAGCCAAATTTGTTGATTATTTTTAACAGTGTTAAAGTCTTCACAGCTGATGTAACTTGTTTGCTATCTGTGTTTTTTTTTCTACTTTATTAAGCTTGTCTGAATAACTTTCATTGTAAACCACTACAAATCCTAATTATTATTATAATCTACTTCTCTTGAGATATAAATACATTTGGAAAATTAAGTTACCACTAAGTTAATTAATGACTTGTGGATTAATATATCACACGCGCTCACCAAAATGGCTTAATTATTATCCTCTTCACATTAAAAATATGTTAATTTCTTTTGGTCCTCAATTTTGGAACTCATATGTTTTCTAAATTCTCCTGATTAGAGAACTAAAATTAATGATGTGAATAGAAAACATGGAAAAACATGTGCATCGCTTGTCCATATACTTGATTTATTACATTCCTTAATTTGTACTTTTTTAATTTCTTTTTTTTTGATGGTTTATATGTAAACTGAGAAATTACATTTTCTATTTGCCCCTTTTTTCTTGAAAAAAAGAAAAGGTCCAAAATAGCTGCATTTGGTCTGTTACACTTAGTTTAAGAGTAATTATTTTTCAGTTCAAGGTGACAATTTAATCTATTTTATTAAGAACTGAATCAAATTTCCCAGGCAGTGTATTTATTTAAGGACTTAATGTGCTCTATCGACTGCCTGTGTAAGATTCAATAGTTAATTTATTCCTTTTGAGGAATTGCATGTCCACAGCCTTTGGGGTTTGTACTGAAATGCTCCTTTAGGGAGGGGTAGCCACGAACAACTTTTTAAGATGAGATAGATTTGCAGTGCTCGAGTTTCCTTGTAACATCAATTAGATTGAAAAGTATTGTATAAGCAAAGTTTATTTTTACAGCTTCCAGTGACAAGAAAGTCTCCCTTTGTCTTGTTCAGCAGACTTCCCGCTGGAATTGGGGGTTCAGGGCCTTATTCTCTTCAGGGAATGAGTGAAGGTGTGAGGCTGAATTTAATGTAGGAATCTTGGAACCAAAGGTAGGAAGTTTCCTGAGAAGGATGGTAAAATCTGGACTGCTCTCAAAACATGGATAGAAAAGTAATTTGCTCTGTTGAAGAGTCTCCTGAATAGGAAAGGCATACATAGAAAAAACAAAAGACTGTGAGTTTGCCAGTTTGCTTGGAAAGATTACCCCTAAAATTTACATGCCTGCTTAGCCATGAAAATTCTTACAACACAAGTTTTTGTCTCTATTTCTTTGTATCTACCACTGGTAGACTGAAGATGCATCAGAAGGAATGAATGTAATTGATTATATTTCCAAGGCCCATCAGGCTTCCAAACGTGTATCCATTATTTAAATGCATTCTAATAACCTAAAGTAATAAAGGTCACTGGCCCTATTTATATGAACTAATATCACCAAACCTTTGTTCCTCATGGATCTGAGTCATAGGACTCTTCCCACTGAATGGCATAATTGTAGCTGAGGTAGCTTCATCCTTTCTTGGGCACACAGAGAAAAGAACTCACAAATTGTACTAATTAGTGTATGAATCAGGGCTAATTGCAGTGGCCTTTTCCAGCTTGCCTCCTGTTAATTTCTCACCTGGCCCTTGCAGGATTTCCTTTTAGTTTCTCCCGGGGCCCTTGAAAGATTTCCTTTACTCCTGCTGATCGTGCAGGCAGCTGTGGGAGGGAGAAATACCTTACTTGGGACCTGGAGGTGGAGACCTGGGTTTGAGCCAAGCTCTGACACTCATTGTTCAAATGACCTTTGGAATATCACTTAAACCTTCTGAATCTCAGTTTCTTGACCTATCACATGGAGACTAAAACTTTTTTATCACTGGAAGCCAGGGAAGATTAAATGTGTACACATTTTTGTAAACAATAATGTGTGCTATTCATGTGAAGAATATTAATAATTATTAAATAATGGCATCAATTTATATCTTACAAGGTATTCTGATAAAATTTGGGAGAGCAGCCTACAAGATTTATTTCTTTCAAAGGTGTCCTAGATGCCTATGGTGGTAAATAAGTAATGATGATAATAAATAAATCCAGGAATTAAGTATTTATGTATAATACTTTACAACTTCATTTGGTAGAGCATCTTTCATGCCAACTATATCCCCAAACAGATTACATTCAATAAAGACTTACAGTGATAAGCAATAAATACTAGCAGTGAGAGACAGACATTGAGATAAACAGGCAGGCAAAAGTGCTTTTCAGCTAAATTCTGAAAAGAAATGAAGAATTTAGGGGTGAAGAGACCCAGGAGAGATGTCACAATAGGCAGGCACTATTGGAGATAAAGTTCTCACACTCAATTTTCTTAGTGAAAGGCCTGAGGCACAAAGTACCAAGGCCTTGAACTTCTGCCTGGGTCATCTCTCAGGCAGCAGGGCTTCAGTGTGGGGGGAAAAAAGAATGATATTAAGCCTGAGAGAGGTGAATTCCAACTTGCAAACTATGAAGGAGGGAAAGTCTTTTGTAAATGGCTTTGCTAGTAGAGAACTATGTATTGGTATTTTACTATCTGTAATCCACCCAAGGAATGCAACTGTGAAGTTCATCCCTGAAAATCAGTTGGAAATTTGATGTGCGGTCTAGAGTAAGGATTTTCAAGTTAATTCAGAATAAACTGATTTCTAAACCTTCCATAAGTTTGCCTTTGGCTCAGATAGCTTTGACACAATAGATAACAAGAATTTCTTCGTATGTCAATTTGACTTTTTAGTGCCATATAGGCAACCTAAGAACTTTGAATAACACTAGGGGTTTTGTGTGTTGTGAGTGTGTGTTTGAAGGAAGGAGTGGTATAATATGTGGTTGAAAGGAAAGAGGAGAGGAAAATATTTCTCATTAAGGTATGATTTTCTTAAAATTAATTTTGTTCTGCTCTTAGTTTTGACCTGCCCACATGCTGACAACTTTAAATTCCACTGGTTGGCCCCGCACAACTTTTCAAAGAAAAGATAAAAGGGAGATGTTCATAAACTTCTATTATGTAACTTCTAAATTAAACTAAATTTGTTCTAAAAAGCCTATAAAACAATAAAGAAAAAACTCATCTTAGAAGTATCTATGTGGCAATTGAAATACGCTGATTTATATGTCTTCATGAGGGAAGATTCTGTTCATGTCTCTTACCCAGTTTGTAACGCGGTTGTTTGCTCTTTTTTAAATCAATTTGCTTGAGTTCTTTGTAGATTCTAGTTACTAGCTTTTTGTCAGATTTGTAGCATGCAAATATCTTTTCCCATTCTGAAGGTTATCTCTTTGCTTTGTGATTGTGTCCTTAGCTGTGCAGAAATTATTAACTTGATCAGCTCCCATTTATTTATTTTTATTGTTGCTACAATTGCTTTTGGGATCCTCTTCATAAATTCTTTGATAAGACTGATATTAATAAGAGTTTTTCCCACACTTTTTTCTAGATTTTTTTATAGTTTCTTCACCAAAAAAACTCAGGAAAAATTCTTATTGTCTCTGATTATTAGGGAAATGAAATCAAAACTACTTTGAGATATCACCTGACCCCAACGAGAATAGCCCGCATCAACAGGTCCAAAGCAACAGATGCTGGCATGAGTGTGCAGAGTAGGAAACACTTCTGCATTGTTGGTGGGGCTGCAAACAAGTGCAGCATGTATGGTAAGAAGTAAGGAGAGTGCACAGAGAACTAAGAGTAGACCTTCCATTTGATCCTGCAATCCCATTACTAAGCATCAAACTTGAGGAAAAAAAGTTATTTTACCATAAAGACACAATCACATGAATGTTTACAGCCGTTAAATTTACAATTGCAAAGATATAGATACAACAAAAACCCTTCAAAATATGAATAGATTAATAAATCATGGTGTATGTATACCATGGAATACTACTCAGCCATGAAAAATGATTCAGCTTTTGTATCCTATGTTACAACTTGAATGGATTTAGGGGATGCTCTATATAGCATCACAAGAATAGAAAAACAAGCATCACATGTACTCAGTACACATTTAAAACTTGTAAATTAACTACAATGTGCTCATATGAGAGGAAAAACTCAATTAAATCCAAGATGGGGGGAAGAAGTAGGGAGGCGAGGGGGTCAGCGGGTCCCTAACTAGTGGGAACAATGTGTGGGTGTATGCCCTTCACACTTCCTGGGTGAAGGACACACTACAACTTAGACTTGACCTCACAAATGCAATGCAAACAATGTAACCTATTTGTATGTACCCTCATATTAACCCGCAATTTAAAATAGGAAAAAATGCTCTGTCTTTCTAAGGGGGACACAATTTATTTTATGAAACAATTGAATCATATGAAGCCTCACAATGCAGCTTGCAAACTTGCCACTATGTGCTTACCTTGGCAGGGCTGTACTGACAACTTGACCAGGTTTCCTAGCCTTGGTCTATCAGTGTCCCACAGTTGCTTTTGGGCCCATACGTAGCAGTGCCTTCTTGAGTGGTGGTCACTATAGTTGTTGCATATTTTGTCTGCCATGAGATGACAGCAATAATGGTTATTCCAGAAAAAGAGTTCCAGAATTGCTTTGGTTCCCAAGGGAAGTACTTTGAAGGCGACCATAGTGATATTCAGCAAGGAGGTATATAGCACTTTTGAACTCAATTGTCAGACTTTGTCTTTGAATTTCTCAATATTTTAAGGGAATTGAATTCTTAAACTTTTTTTGCTTTCTTTCATTTAATGGAACATATGCTTATTTCCATAATATTTCTATATTAAACCTTTTATTTCAACCTTAATTTTAAAAAACACTGATGCACAAAATTCTAACAAAGCATGATGGATTTATAATTTTCAGCCATCATGTACTTTACGTTGCTCTGAGTACCCAATACAAGCACCTTTACTAACACTTGAACTTTAGAGTTTACGATCATCCTATTGCAAAAGAAGTAAGGCAATAGTGTACCCGAATAAAATTAGGACAATAAGCCAGAGTATTTGTTTTTCTACTTAATGTAAGTCAGCTAGTGACACTGGTGCTTTTCAGATATTCTCATCAACAGGAATGTTATGGTAAATGGTAACAATGCAAAAGAAAATCAATGCATTTTTAAGAACATCTTTATTATATATATAAAATTGTTCTGATTAGGTAAAAGGAGACCAGTGGAAAGATTTAGGAAAGTTTAAGAGCATATTGGACTCACACAGTTCTCTAAAAAATAAGGCTTTTAAAAAACACGAGTCCCATCTTCATTAGCCTGAATGTGCTAATGCCACGGGACTCAAAGAAGAGAAGGAAATCTTTCTTCTCCCTGTCTAAAAAAGTTATTGTATAAAACTTTTGTGAAATATTTTATATTAGACACAGAACCACAGCACAGAAAATTCTTAGATTAGGCAATTAAAATACCTTTTTGATTTGATTTGATACTTACCTTTGTTAGATTCTCCCAGGAGTGTCCAAAATTATGGTTTCTCTGTGCCACCTTGGATGGAGTTGTCTTGGACTACACTTTAAATGATTAAATACTCAAACACTAACAAAAGCAAATGAGCAAAAAAAAAATAAAAAAGTGTGAAAGGTCTGTGCATATTTTTTGTGATATCCACCATCACAGATAAGCAAAAAAGTCCTTACATAATCTGCATGTGACCCATGGGCTACGTTTTGGACACTCCTGCAAGCCTGGATTCCTATGACTCAAACTGAGTGAGATTGTGAGAGAACAGGGAAAGGTAAGAGGAGCAAAGGCCAGGGGAAGATTGCCTGGTACTCAAGATTGGATTATGATAATCTCAGGAGTACGTAAGAATTCCTGTATTCTAGTCACAAAGCCTTTTAGTTGGTGGTGGTTTGGTTTAAAGGCAAACTGTCATCTTTTGATGAAAGAGGGCCTTACAAACCCATCTGTAACCCTGTTCCATAATATGATATTTAGCTGCAGATATTGTATCAACTAGCCAAGTACTATTGACAGCTTTCAGGAGAGCCACTAGTGTGTCTTTCATGGTACTAAAAGTATGTCAAAATGGGTATTTTATTTTGGAAAAGCATAGTAAATGTAAAAAGTACCTTTCCCTTCGAAGTACTACTGTGAAGAGAGACTGTAAAGAAATGAATAGGCGAGTGTGAAGTAGCTACAGCACTCACACCTGCTCCTAATATGATTTATAAAAAGATGAAGAAGAAAAAGAATTGAAGAGCCATCAGAGAGTGGGCTCCTTGAGGGGACACCTCCAGCCTAGTTGGGGTCCCACTAGGAGATGGTAGGTGCACTCGAGGTTCCCACTATTCTGCTGTAAAAAATAAGTGAATAGATTTAAAGAAATAATACATATTAAAAAGGCAGTGGCTTGGCCTTAGTACACTTTTTTGATTACTTGGGTGAGCCCCTTGATAAAGGCTGTTCTTTATGAAATGTCGTCTATTTTTCCATTTGTCTTCTAGGTAGCTATTTCAACTGGTGGTGCTCATCACGGGATATTAGGGGCAGAAAAGGTGCCTCAAGGGATAGAGCAATCTGAAGTTGTTACATTAAAAACAGTTTCCCTAGCAAAGCAAGACATGGCCTGGAGTCTGCTTCTGGTTATATCTTTAATCATTATACACCAGCTGACTGTGAAAATTCATCTGAATAATGAAAATACTTTAAATCTGGACTTCATCCTGTTACACTTGCAACTCTGGAGTTCTGAAATAGTAATAAGATTGTGGAAGTTTTGTCTGCAACTCTGGCCCTCTTTACCAAGTCCAGTAAATTCAAGGAAGGATGCGTTGCTTCATGGAATGGACAGACAGGGTCAGGCAGGGAATCGGGAATAGGAGCGATTTGGAGATTTAAAATACAGTAATGCATATCAGTGGGTCATGGGTTGATGAGAGTCAATAAGTAGGATCACACCAGGTCTTTGGAAAAGAAAATCAAGCTGGCTTTTGGAAATCTGTGGTCTTGGATACAAAAAAAGTTAAAGCTAGTAAAGTCGTGAAGTCCATGGAGGTGAGAAAGGGCTTTCGGAAAAGTTGATGAAGACAGATGTGAACTGGATTCTGGTAATTAGACAGGTTAAGGGAATGGTAGCACCTCTCAGTACAATAGGACTTGTCTAATTTTTCTGATATGAGAATTATTAGATGTAAAGACTAATAGCATCTTGCAAGTGTAAGAACTGACACCCCGAACTGCAGGTACACACAGAGTGGAGACATCTCTTCAGAGCTCTGCTTTCAGCTGCATGCATAGACGAGCGCGAAGTCTGGGAATATTCTTGGGCCTGTTTTCTTGTGACCAGACCATTAAGTTTCTCAGCTCAGAGAGGACCCTGAGCGTGGAGACCGAGAGAGGCTTTCCTGATGAAAAGGAAGAAAAGCAAGACATGCGGGGAAATAACATGGAACGATCTATTCCAGGGTCCACTCGAGAACGTATCACATTAGGATGGTATTTCTTGCACATAAATGCTGAGATCTTCTAAGGTATGTCTTTTGCTTTAAAAGAAGAGAAATTCAATTGATTATCCCTAATCTAGACCCCAAATACACACAGGGAATGAATCTTAAGGCACTCCAGAGATGTTAGCTAAAGCTAATCTTCAGGTTAATGATCCCAAGGGTCACAATCAGAGTGGCGTCTGTCTGGCTCCCTGAACAGCACTGCCAATGTTTTTCCGTAGTTAGACTGGTGAGCTCAAATAACCTAGAAGTGAAACTGTTTCTTGGTGATGCCTCTAACATCTGATCTATAACCTCCATCTTCTCTCTCTCTCTGTTTAAACTCTTAAAATAACACAGCACATCTGAATATGCTTAAAGTATTCAAGTGGTGCTACTGGCTATAATTAAGTTCTTTCAGTCTCTCCATTATAAATTTTTCTTTCCAAGGTTTAATATCTCAGAGACTTCTAATCCCACTGGGCCAAACTTCATGTAGAAATTGTCAGCAAAAATGCAAATTTTTCTGCTCACCCCCAAATATTTCCAATCAAACAAATCTTTTTCTTTTTTTTTCTTTTCCTCATTATAGGATAGGTATGAGGAAATAGGTTTCAGGCACTTTTCACAAGTCAAAAGAAAAAAGTAATCTAAGCACAAAAATCTGAGCAATATCCATGAGAATGCAAAATCTATCTAGTTTGGAGGTAGGTTGGCAAATATTAAATACTTCCAGTATCAGAGAATTTTTACCTTGTGTTTTTTTTTTTTTTTTTTTTGAGACAGAGCCTCAAGCTGTCCCCCTGGGTAGAGTGCCGTGGCATTACAGCTCACAGCAACCTCCAACTCCTGGGCTCAAGCGAGTCTCCTGCCTCTGCCTCCCAAGTAGCTGGGACCACAGGTGCCCGCCACAATGCCTGGCTATTTTTTGGTTGCAGCCATCATTGTTGTTTGGCGGGTCCAGGCTGGGGATTCGAACCCGCCACCTTAGGTGTACGTGGCTGGCGCCTTAGCCGGTTGAGCTATAGGCGCCGAGCCATACCTTGTGTTTTTTAAACAAACTCAGGTTGGGTCATGAAAGAAACTGAATGCATGTTGGTTGTTTGAATTTTTGATTTTTTTAAATAAGAGAAGTGCTTGTTACTTCTGTGAAAATTTAAGAACAATTGATTCCAATGTATTTATATGACTTAGGCTATGATTAAAAGGCTACTTTCTTTTTCTTTCTTTGTGTCTTGAAGCTAAATGAGTGAAAATCATTTGTGATATTATTGGTTACTAAAAAGCTATTAGGATTTAAGGCCAGGAGTAGTGGCTCACGCCTGTAATCCTAACACTCTGGGAAGTGGAGGCAGGTGGATTGCTGGAGCTCACAAGTTCAAGCAGCCTGTGTAAGAGTGAGGCCCCATCTCTACTAAAAATAGAAAAACTAGCAGGGTATTATGGTGGGTGCCTGTGGTGCCAGCTACTGCGGAGGCCAAGCAAGAGGTTTACTTGAGCCCAAGA
Organism: Otolemur garnettii; assembly: GCF_000181295.1. Classification (NCBI taxonomy): domain Eukaryota; kingdom Metazoa; phylum Chordata; class Mammalia; order Primates; family Galagidae; genus Otolemur; species Otolemur garnettii. The sequence continues at coordinate 7,233,889 of NW_003852431.1, forward strand.
GTTTGAGGTTGCTGTGAGCTGTGATGATGACATGGCACTCTACCCAGGACAAAAGAGTGAGACTCTGTCTCAAAACAAAGAGTTATTAAGATTTAAACATTTTTTATTGCGATAAAAATACATAGAAAAATTTATCATTTGAAGTGTACAGCACAGTAGCATTAATTATATTTATGTTGTCATACAACCTATCTCAGAACTTTTTCATCTTGCAAAACTGAAGCTTTATCCCTATTCTGCACTTGATTATTTGACTTCTCATAGAAAACTCACTGAAGTGAACTCATGCAGTATTTGTCTTTATGTGACTGGCTTATTTCAATTACCCTACTGTCCTCAAGGTTCATTCGTGTCATAGCATGTGTCAGAGTTTCCTTCTTTTTAAAGGCTGAATAATGTAAAAGTTATTAACATTTGACTTTGGGATGCTTATTCCGTGTTGTCTTTATTCTTTATTATTAATCAGAAATTCAAATGGAAGATCCTGTTGTGTCTTAAAATTCTTTCATAGTTATTAAAATTCATCTTTTAACTCATTAGTGTAGGGCAAGAAGTCTTTGACCTTAGCTTGAGGGAATGAGAAATTTTTTGTCACTCATTTTCTAAGTAGTGGAAAATGGAAGTTTGAAGATCCCCAGCAATGGCTGTTTGCTTCCGGGCCAGCGTGGTCCTGATCATCTGCCTGGTTGCTCTTATCCCTATGACCACTGCTGTTGCATGACTATTCTTTTATTTTTGAAAAAGAGGCTCACCGTGTCACCCTTGGTACAGTGCCATGACGTTGCAGCTCACAGCAACCTCAAACTCTTGGGCTTAAGCAATTCTCTTGCCTCAGCCTCCCAAGTAGCTGGGACTAAAGGTGCCTGCCACAATGCCCAGCTATTTTTTTGTTGTTGCAGATGTCATTGTTGTTTAGGTGTCCCAGGCCAGGTCAGAACCCATTAGCCTGGGTGCATGTGGCTAGCACCATAACCACTGTGCTATAGGCGCCAAGCCTGCATGATCATGCTTTATCTGTCTCTGTGGGGAATTTTGCTCTCTGTTAGCACAGTTCCAAGTACTTCAACCTCGTCGACACTTCTGTGTTTGTCATGCTCTCTTCTGCCTTGGAAATTATTTCTTTGTGTTCTTCAACTTTTCTTCTTTTTACAGCCTTCCATTTTCTTCTGCCTCCTAGAGCCTCTCTGATACTAGTTTTTCTAAAAAAGATTCATATTTTCAAGCCCTCTTTTTCCTTTTCTAATTGGACTCTGACATTTGGTACAATTCTACTTACTCCCCAAATATCGATGGAATCGTTTTTGGTGTCAGAATGAGAATGCAAAGACAATCTGATGCTGACTTCCTCCTTGAGAGATGATAAGCTAAGACAGTCTCAAGGTCATGTGAAAAACGAGGGGAGAAGAGCCACGAGATGTGGCCTTTGTGACTGGCAGATGAGGAAGAACTTACCATATGTGAGAAAATGAGATCAGACGCTACTAGAGGGCTGACCTTTAAAATGAGTCATACAGAATGACTACAAGTTGGAGGGAAAAAAATTATACAGAGGGTGCCAAAAAATGTATACACATTTTAAGAAAAGAAAAAAAAAGCTATTAAAATTTATTCCTGCAATTATAACAGATACAATATACAAGATGACAAATGTGATTGGCATATATTGAGTATTACAATTTTAATAGAGTTTTTCCTTTCTTGAAATGTGTATACTTTTTTTGGCACTATATTTTTGGCATGGTCCCACTCTTTTAAAATTATTTGCTTATTTGGTAAAAATACTCTTTGAAATGCATAGACCCCAGAATGCCGTCCATTACAAAGACGTGCTGGATAGCATCAGCAACCTTTCTTAGGTACATTTGTTATTTCTGGTTACCTTGGTGTCGCTGAATTTCCTACAAGCACCTAAGATTTACTTCTGAGGTCTTCTGAGCCTGGCATGTTAAAGAAACCTGAGGCATCTGAAGAGCTGAATTCCGGTGAGCTAGCATACTATACACTGTTATAAGTCATTTACATCTAGGTGTGGAAAAAAAAGATAATGGCATGGTGCCCATAGCTCAGTGGTTAGGGTGCCAGCCACATACACTGAGGCAGGCAGGTTTAAACCTGACATGGGCCAACTAAACAACAATGACAACTGCAGTAAAAAAAAAATAGCTGGGCATTGTGGTAGATACTGTAGACCCAGCCACTTGGGAGACTGAGGCAAGAGAATCCCTTAAGCCTAAGAGTTGGAGATTGCTGTGAGCTGTGACGCCATGGCACTCTACCAACTCTGAGACTCTGTCTCAAACAAACAAACAAGTTTTGATGGGGTAGGAAAGGTTGGGAAAAGGGTGGATGGAGATGCACTGATGGAAAAGGAGTGGGGAAGTTGGAGAATAAAGACCTGGAACAAGTTAAAGACCTGATTGTCTCTAGAAGTAGCCCTATTGGTGAAAAAATGCATTTGAGTCATACTGAATTTTAACAATGAAAGTTTAAGAGGTCTTCACAGTGGTTTTCAAGAAGTGGTTACTGCCTTCCCCATCTGGGCTCCAAGCAAGTTGAGAAATAAAACAAAGAGTAAATATGGTATTACAAAAAAAAAAAAAAAATCCTATTTGCCACCAGTAGAGTACAGGTTGAGTGAAAAAGCCTTAATTCTATCACTGGAGTGAGCCTGGTGACTTTGAACCCAGAATTGGGCAGACCTGTTCTTCACCTCCAGATCTTGACATCACTAGAGTAGGATAAGACATTCCACAAAGATAAATCCCCCAAATCTTCCCCAAATTTACTAAGTTCATGTGCTGCTTTTCCTTCCCTGGCCTGGAGTGAGGAAAAGGGACATGAAGAAGTGGGAGTGATACTAATATGCTTGTTTCATAGGAAGAAAACAAGATATAACAAGGAAACAGCATCCCCCCCCCGCCCAGGAGAGTCACCCACTTAATCCCCTTCTTTCTCCTTTCCTTAATATTGACCTCCATAACAATGCGGATGGCATCGCCTTTCAGTTGTTTTGTCTTCATTTTTGCCCTTTGTTTTAGGGGTTGAAACTTTCTAAATGTGACTAACCTAAATCCACCCCCTTTGATGTGAAAGTTGCATCTTAGTTCTCTCCACAATTTTTTCTTCTGAGGGACCCCATTTCTGGAAGCGCAGTACAGAAGGGGGTTGGAGCTAGACACATTGGAGCTCTTGGTGCCATTGCTGTCTTTCATTCTGGCACCACTGAGCACTGTTTGGTATTCAGAGGGGACAGGGACAGAATCTGTCAGATGTAACGCTGATGTGCCTGTGTGTTAGCACACTGAATGTGCTAGTAACGGCCTGTTTACCTGGTTTCTGCATCGCAGTGTGGTGAATTATTATGAGACATTGAAATCAGCCTTTGTATTTGTTTTAAAGAGTCACCTCTCTTGTCTTTCGGTTCCCTCTGCACAGCACCATCTCTGTGAGGTCTCTGAGCACTGCAGGAACTGAAAAATGGAGTGGATGGTGTTCCAAGGAAATCTCCTTAGGAGGTGTGAACTACTGGGAGTTTGTGAAGGCTTGGAATTTGGTTCTCAACATGAAACAAAATCAATATAAGATAGAAATGTAATGAAAATGACTATTCGTTCCCATGGGTAGAGTCGGATAGATGACAACTGGGTGTTCTGATAGTCAAGTTTCATAATCTGGATTGATTTCTTGAGAAATTTAAGAACCATCAATTGCTACAATGCCATGAATATGTAAGAGTACCAGGAGAGGGTATTCTAATCTAAATGAAAGCCAGTGCCATCAATGCTAATTTGCTTTCTGTTTTTTTCATGACACAACAAAGCAGCTGAATATAGTTGGTTGTTTTTCTCTTTTTTTCTGTTGTTGTCATGCATCTTTCAAATGAGAAGGTATGGTAGTTTCAACAGCATGTTTTTAAAAGGTAATTTCTGTATAGATGGTTTCTATTTGTAGCACACACACAGAGCAGTGCCTAGCTGAGAGTGAGTACTATATGAGGATTTTGTTAAATAAATCGGTTTGCTTATACACTTTCCTTTATGAAGTTTTAGAGTCTATGTGACCACATTCACCAGAATTTACAAATATATTGGCATCAGAAATCATTTGTAGTTCAGGTAATTGTCCCTATGTTTCACCTGTTAGCAGCAGGGCACTCTAAAGTGACCATAGGTGGCACTCCTATGTTAACAGTTGTTAAAAACATTATCCAGAAATAAATATATCCATAAATCTGGAGTTACTCAAATTTAGGAATCATTGTAAATTTAAGGAAATTATAGAAAAGGTGAATGAGAATTTATATATCGATGAACAGATGGTTATGATAAATTAACTGAAGGCAGAGTGATTTAATTTATAAATGAAAGATGACACTATTAATTTGAGAGTTGGTTATAAGGTGGCTTAAGAGGTGTGCCAAATCTAAGAGTGAGAGAGAACATTATATATTGTTGCCTTATAATATATATCTCTGTGGAGACTGGCCTCACCAATCTGGATTCTTGGACTATACAAAACAGATGAACCAAAAGCCTTAAAACCCTGAAGTTTAGTTAATTTGCATGTATTTGTATAATGTAAAATAGAGGTAGAGAGATCAGTTCTCTATCTCTGTCTGAGGTTCTGTATTAGTGACCGTGTAAATGCAGACCATTGCAAGAAGATGGGGCAATGGTTTCTCGCCTATTACAGCTCATGGAATTTTTGAATTTAGTGGATTTAAAAAACGTTTAGAATTTCCTTTTGAAATGTATTCAGTTATAGCATGTCTACTTGATTCGTTTTAATCTCTTCTTAGAGGATCATGAAATTTAAGGATGCAAATAAGAGGCAATGCTATGTTCATAGAAATCATTTGAAGTTGTGTTTAGAAGGTGATAAACCAGGGGTCCTCAAACTTTTTAAACAGAGGGCCAGTTCACTGTCCCTCAGACCATTGGAGGGCCAGACTGAGGGTCCCAGGATGAGTCGGCTGCTAAGCAGGACAGGCAGGGGCGGCAAAAACATCTGTCGGGCCAGATAAATGTCCTAGGTGGGCTGCATATGGCCTGCGGGCTATAGTTGGAGGATGCCTGTAACTAAAAAGATGTGATGAGAAAAAAGATAGAAGAAGGAAAAAGCACAAAAGGAAGTTTCAGAGTGCGATGCCTGCCTAGGAGGGATCTGATTGCTGGAAAGAGCACATTTTAGAGGCTAACATCAATTTGGGAAATACTTGGGGTATATATTGTAAGTACAGAGGGAGCCAAAAAATGTATACACATTTTAAGAGAGGATAAAAACTATATTAAATTTGTAACACTTAACAGGTACTGAGAACAAAAGGTGAATGCAAGTCATGTTGAGTATCTCCTGTAACTGCAGAAGTCAAACATGATGTGAGTGTTGCAAATTTAATACAGTTTTTTCCCTTTCTGAAAATGTGTATACATTGGTTTTTTGGCAACATTTATATTTAGAACCCTTACTAAACATTGCCTATAAAGTCTGTTTTTGTGTGTGCTTGACCCAAACACTTTTTGACTTTCAGATCTTAGATAGGGCGTGTCCTAGTCTTTGACAATTTTATTTTTTTAATTTCCTGTTGGGGATTCATTGAGGGTACAAGAAACCAGGTTACACTGATTGCATTTGTTAGGTAAAGTCCCTCTTACAATTGTGTCTTGCTCCCAAAAGGTGTGTCACACACCAAGACCCCACCCCCTCCTTTCTTCCCTCTCTCTGCTCTTCCTTTCCCCCCTCCCTCCTTCTTTCTCTCTCTGCTCTTCCTTTCCCCCATGCCCATGGTGTTTTTAATTGTCATTAATTGCCCTCATATCAAAATTGAGTATGTAGGATTTATATTTCTCCATTCTTGTGATGCTTTACTAAGAATAATGTATTCCACCTCCATCCATGTTAATACAAAGAATGTAAAGTCTCAATTTTTTAATGACTGTATAGTATTCTATGGCATATATATACCATAGTTTGTTAATCCATTCCTGGGTTGGTGGGCATTTAGGCTGTTTCCACATTTTTGGCGATTATAAATTGAACTGCAATAAATAATCTAGTGCAGTGTCCTTATGATAAAAGGATTTTTCTCCTTCTGGGTAGATACCCAGTAATGGGATTGCAGGATCAAATGAGAGGTCTAGCTTGAGTTCTTTGAGGGTTCCCCAGACTTCCTTCCAAAAAGGTTGTATTAGTTTGCAGTCCCACCAGCAGGGTAAAAGTGTTCCCTTCTCTCCACATCCATACTAGCATCTGCAGTTTTGAGATTTTGTGATGTGGGCCATTCTCACTCGGGTTAGATGGTATCTCAGGGTGGTTTTGATTTGCATTTCTCTAATAATTAGGGATGATGAGCATTTTTTTTCATATGCTCATATTTTTTCATATGTTTATTAGCCATTTGTCTGTCTTCTTTAGAGAAAGTACTATTCATGTCTCTTGCCCATTGATATATGGGATTGTTGGCTTTTTCATGTGGATTAATTTGAGTTTTCTATAGATCCTAGTTATCAAGCTTTTGTCTGATTCAAAATATGCAAATATCCTTTCCCATTGTGTATGTTGTTTTTTTGCTTTGGTTGTTGTCTCCTTAGCTGTAATTTGTGAAAAAACAAATTAAAACTCTGAGTTAAGGGTTGGAAGACAATTTTTCAGGCAAACAGAATTCAGAAGAAAAGAGGAGTTGCAATCTTATTTTCAGATGCATGTGGATTTAAAGCAACTAGAGTAAAAAAAGACAAAGATGGTCACTTTATATTGGTCAAGGGAAAAACACAAGAAGAAGATGTTTCAATTCTAAATACTTATGCTCCTAATTTAAACGCACCCAGATTCTTGAAACAGACCTTACTTAGTCTGAGCAATATGATATCCTATAATATCATAATAACAGGGGACTTTAACCCTCCTCTTACAGAGCTGGAAAGATCCTCTAAACAGAAATTAAACAAAGATATAATGGACTTAAATGAGACCCTAGAACAACAGTGCTTGATAGACACATATAGAGCACTCTATCCCAAAGATAAAGAATATATATTCTTCTCATCGGCCCATGGAACATTCTCCAAATTGATCATATCCTAGGACACAAAACAAACCTCAACAGAATCAAAAGAATTGAAATTTTACCTTGTATCTTCTCAGACCACAAGGCACTAAAGGTAGAACTCAACTTCAACAAAAACTTTCAACCCCACACAAAGGCATGGAAATTAAACAACGTTCTGTTGAATGACAGTTGGGTGCAGGAAGAAATAAGGCAGGAAATAATTAACTTCCTTGAGCATAGTAACAATGAAGACACAAGGTACCAAAATCTGTGGGATATTGCAAAAGCAGTTTTGAGAGGAAAATTTATTGTTTTAGATGCCTACATTTGAAAAACAGAAGGAGAGCATAGCAACAAATTCACAAACCATCTTATGGAATTGGAAAAAGAACAATCTAAGCCTAAACCCAGCAGAAGAAAAGAAATATCCAAAATTAAATCAGAGATTAATGAAATTGAAAACAAAAGAATCATTCAGAAAATTAATGAAACAAGAAGTTTTTTTTTTGAAAAAATAAATAAATCAGAGTCTTAAGTAATTTTAAAGTTGGTTTTTAGTCCCTTAAGCTTATAGAATTTAGATCACCTACATTTTTCTCTCCTGACCTCCATGACCTGTAGCGTCTCTGTTGCCTAAATACAGTGGCATCTAGGGTTAGGGTTAGGGTTAGGGTTAGGTTAGGGTTTCATGCTTGTGTTCATCCCTAAGAAAGGTGGGAAAAGTCACTACCAAATCTTGAATATCTTCTCTGTGCCTTGCACTCCCACATACTAATTCTCACACCAGCCCTTGCTGAAATATTTTGTTCTTTACAGTTGCCTTTGAAGAAAGTCCCAGAAGGGGCAGCGCCTGTGGCTAAAGAAGTAGGGTGCCAGCCCATATGCCAGAGGTGATGGGCTCAAACCCAGCCCCAGCCAAAAACAAAAGAAAGTCCGTGAACTAAAATGCACTCCTCACTGCCACACAACCAATGACAATGACCTTGGGAGTTGAAGGGGTTGACTCTAGATTCTGGACACCTGCTCTTTCTGCTGTTCTATACCAGTCGCTGAGATATTCTTCATTCCCTTAGGAGTGCCAGGTTCTCTGTCATGCTTCTCATAGCTCTGAGTTCTTGACTCTTTTTCCCCAGTGCATCTCTTTCTACTGGTTTTTCCAATAACCAAAATTATGCCACTGTATTAAGTGGCTAATCAATGTGTTTTAACAGAGGCATATGTCTTAACCCTGAAGAGAAACTAATGACAGAAAAGTAAAGCTTGTATCATCACTCTTTACATTTCCCTCACAGGGCCTGTGGGTGGGAAAACGTAGGATGTATTTTCAGAATGTAAGAAGAGAGCATTCTTGGCAGAACTGTTTTAGCATTTTTTAAAATAAAACCTCACATGCACATAATAAACAACCTCAAGTGTAATAGCATTTGAACACTTAATCAGGTTACCTTTTAACCTTCGTGAAATGTTAGATCTAGTTTTCAAACTTAACTGCAGAACTCTGGGTTGCAAAATTGTATACTGAACATGAATGAAGGAATTGATGGGCACCATTCAACCTCAACAGAAAGGCAGTGTAAGTGGATTTTCACTTGTGACATTCTTCTGTCTACTCTTCATAAAGAGCAATATTATCTGTACAAATATAGGGTTTGCGCCAAATAGAGCATGGACTCTAAGAAATCATGTACAATGAGTGTGACTGGAGCTTTTGAAATTCTGGGCAGTTTATAAAGTCATGTTTTCTGATTGCAGATAAATTCTTTTGTCCCTTGGAGTTCATTTTGATATTTGAATGAAGATCCATAGTGGAAGGTGGTTGCCCAACTCAAGCTGTGTTAAACTGCCTGACTGCCCTGCTTTATTGTCTGTGATGAGAGGTAAGCCTGGGTGATAGCAAAATAAAATATTGATGAAAATGCACTGAAAATGTGTTAAAGCAACATATTTTGATATGTATGTAGAGCTCTTTGAAGTGAAATAATGGTTTTAAGTGAATTCATAAAGATGTTAGCTCATCTCTTTAGTGATAAAATTGTAGCGACAATGTAAATTTCTAACCTTACCCAAGAGCATAGATTAACTACGTGGTTTATTAATTTTCCAAATTTAAGAATAATATCATAATAACAGTGTAGAAAGTATATGCTACAAGGACTGGATTTTCTTTTGGTAAATCTCTTTATTATTGGCATGACCTAATAAAGATGCATGTGGTGACCCCAAGATTTACACAATGCTAAATATTTTTAGATTGATTGCAACAAGAGAGATTGGAGAATACTCCTTTAGATGTCTCAGGAGATCTGTTTTAGCATTTTTTTGATAAAACCTCACATGCCCATAATAAACAATCTCAAATGTAATAACATTTGAACACTTAATCAGGTTACCTTTTAACCTTCATGAAATGTTAGACCTATTTTTCAAACTTAATAAAGGAGGTGAAGTGTGTCTGTGTGTGCATGTTTTATGATAATGCAGATCTCAGAGATTTTCCTCAGAATAACTAACTTCTTCCATTTTCATAGAGGACAAAAGGAAGAAAAATATGATGGAAATAAATGGATATATATCAATATATTTCAAAATATTTGTATGTGAGGTCACTGATCTGTCCATTTGCTAAGCATCTCTGCTAGAAGAAATGGTCTTTTGATGATAGCTTGTACAAGTTATTTGACGTTGATGAGACAGGGACAGGGGAATGACACAGGATGGACAGCTAGATGGAGCTGGTTTTCCATAAGTCACAAGCCTTTTCACGGCTAGAAGAGCAAGCTCTGGTGTTTCAGATTCTGTCCTGCAGAGAAAAATAAAGAGAACCCTCAACTGTTCTCTCTAGAGGGCCAGTAATGACAGTAAATGATGAGTCCCATAAAAAACAAAAACAGAATAAATTGTGACTTAATTGAACAAAGCAATGCAAAGATTGCCAAGGAGCTTGCTTTCCCACAAGAAGTATTTTTTTATAAGCATCCATGATCATAACTGAACCCTAACTTTACATCAACCCTAAATCTTTATTATGTAATTGCCCTACTACTAGGTAACTAGATTAAGTTGGTGAAATAGTTTAACAGGAATATCTAGGGATAGATACAGCACACTCAATTTCCTTTATTAAAGGAATTTATTTCTGGTTGTTTTTTTCTTTCATTATAGCAGCTATAAATTTCTTTTTATACACATTAATGAAAAGATTTTTTTCCCTGAAGTTAGCCCCAAACTATTATATTCAGATTTAGAGAGCAAAGGCCTGCTGCTATTTTGTTAAGGACCAAATGACTGGTAACATGCCATACCTCATCTTTCTATCTCTCCAAATTTCAATTATGTTGGGTTTCAAGTTCTAAGAATTTCTATAGGTCTGAGAACTTAGCACAAATGACTAAAAAGCATTTCCATGATTTTCTGTGGAGACCATACTGAGCTGACCAATATCCTGTGATTTCTAGAAGAGGGTTTCAAACACTTTAGAGCTCTCTCTTTACAGTTTCTCTTTAGAGAAACCCCCCAAATCATTCTCCTTTTGAAAGAGGAAAAAGAATGTACTACCCCAAATAATTTAGTGCATAGTTTTGACACATTTTTAAGAAATAGAATAGGAAAGAAATGCACAATCAAGGGCATGGGAAGTTTGCTGGACTCTTAGCTTGGGTGTCTAAGTTTATCCTAGTGACTTTCCCCAGGCTTCTTGTATTGATATTGGATATTGCCTCTCAGTTGTTGTCAAAACATTGTCTGTGATCTTCTGGGAGTTCACTGAGATCCTCTCAGGAGTCCACATGGTCAGAATTATTGATGTAACAATACTAGGACACTATTTGTCCTTTGTACTGTGTTGACATTGACACTGATGGTGCAAAAGCCATGGTTGGTCACAGTGCTGGTGTCTCAGCACGGACAAAGGCAGTTACTTCAGCTGTGGCAGTGGTCATTGTGTCTTCCACTGTCACTCACTCACTTGCAAGATGTCTTGGATAAAGCTATGAAAAATACCTATATTATTAAATCTCAATCTTAAATACCCCGTTTACATTTTCTTAATAAAGTAGGAACTACTCATAAATATTCTGTTGCTGCTTATCAAAGTGAAATTCTCTCCTTTCCATGAAATGCCATTTTTACTTAGAATAACTGACAGATGTACCATGGTTATTCAGAATGGGGTATTTGGCAGACATTTCTTGAAAATAAACAAATTAACCTATCCCTTTAAGAAAAACAACTGATAATTTTTGTTTCTAGTTATAAAACTCAGGCTTTTCAAGGAAAACCTAGAATTTTGAAAAACTTGTATGTACCACCATAAACTTAACAGCTCCTTAATACTTAAAGACTTTTCTGATAAGATTGGTAGGGGGACATTAACAACCGTAATCTTTCTTTTCTTTTTTTTTTTTTTTTGCAGTTTTTGGCTGGGGCTGGGTTTGAACCCACCACCTCTGGCATTACACATGTATGGCATCCGTAATGGAACATATATGATTTAAATAGGAGTAAAGGATCCATTTAGAATGTATGACAGATTAATGTATTTCAATGTGGCTGAGTGGTAATCAGAACTGCAAAGTCTATTGATATGATTTCAGTTTTCAAATTACAATTAGCTTTCAAGAAACTACCACTTGAATTTTGGTGTATGTCAAAGAAGAATGTTCTCAAGTAACTAAATGCTATTAAAATACTTTTCCCTACCTCAATTACACGTCTGTGGAAATCGTATTTTCTTCACATACTTCAACTAAAAAATTATTGAAATAGATTAAATGCAGAAGTAGATAAAGTATCTAGCTCTCTTTCATTAAGTCAGATATAAAGAGATAAACAAAAAATGTAAAACAATGTCATTCATTATTATCACTACTTTTGTTGTTGTTTTTTGCAGGCAATGGATTTATATTGTTATTTGAAAATAGGTTAATAAATATTTTTAAATTTTATCAGTTTTAATTTCTTTTAAGGTACACATGTACTATAATGTACATAAATAGTCCTTGGGGTCCTTAGTAGTGGAGAGGGATCTTGAGAATGAAAAGTTTGAGTGCTGCTATTCTGTCTTCTCAGGGGAGAGATGCTATTCTTAATCCAAGATCTCCTGTGTGTGAGGATACTGTGATGTGCTGCCCAAATCTCTTCTTCAAGAAAGAACAGCTTACACCCATCCAGCACAATGGAGGGGTATATTGTACACTTCCTGGTGAAGGGCTCAGCCACAACTTGGACTTTACCTAACAAATGCAAACAAGGTGACATGATTGTATGTACCATTACAGTAATCTGAAATTAAAAAATAGTCCTCCAGACCAAAAAAAAAAAAAAAAAAAAAAAAGAAAAGAAAAAAGGAAAAGAAAGGACATGTTGCCCTAGGTGCTGGAAGTGTTGCCCACTGACAGCCTTCACCTGCCTGTCCCTTCAGGGATTTACACAGCTGCAGAGAATGTCATCCAAGGTCACATTCCTTCCAAGGGGGGCCCACAACTCACAATTGACAGATACAGGAATATAAATACATGGCCAACTTTGTTCAATGCAGGGCAGCTGCTAAGGCCCATTCTAGCTCCACAGCAACCTACGGGGTCAGCTGAAGTGCTGATTAGCCTACATCAGTGCCTGGCTTCTCCCTTTGCACATTCCTATTTCCTGCCCCTCCCTTTCTTGGATATTAATCCCAAGGGCTCTCCTTGGGAAACATCCTATACAGCAAACTCTATCTCAGAGCCAATTTCCCAGTGAATTCAATCTGCAATAGTGCGGGTGCTTGATAACAAATTAAAAGTCAATTCTCTTGACAGTTTTGAGTAAGGTGCCATCACATACAAGGTCCTAAATTCCCTACAGTCAAGCTATACAAATCCATTGGCCTGGAGCACTGTGAGGGTTTGAAGTGCTCTCAGAATGTGTATCTAGGAGGCCGGGACAGGCTAGCTCTGCATCCAGAGAGGGGGGTAGTTCAGGAATGTGCACCCCAAAAAACAGGCTTTGGCTCTTGGAGAACACAAGTGAAAAATGCTGGTGTTCTTCCTTCTAGTATGCTCTCAGAGTAAAGCATCTTCCAAATTTTAAGTGTTGACAAGGAGATGAGAGACAAATAGAGAAGGAGGTCAAGGGGACCCAGTCAAGCTGCTGACACAGCTTATCTTCATGTGATGTATATTGACAGATAAGGCTAGGTCAGCTTAGTGGTGATCTGGATTAAATGTTAATATTGTCTAGAATGAAAGGATGGTCTGTAATTCGTCTTTCTCACAAGCCTTACTTTAGAAAATATAATTTAGGAGTCAGCCTCAGTTAGATTTGGAACATTTATATTATTTAACATTCTAAAGAATGAGGAAGTGTAGATGACCTTTCTTTAATTCCATATACATGGTGATGTGATCCCAGCAGAACACTTGTTTCCACTTTGATGAAGTTGGCTTTCTTGCTGTGGGTAGTGAAAACTGTTTAAGAGGCTGTGAGTATACAGGGGACACATGAGTTGAAAATGAAGCCAAGTTTTACACAGCCATTTGAGGATGACACACCTACATACCTGTGGGCTAAATATTTATCTGTTAATTCTGCCAACACTCATGTAGCACCTTGCTATGTCAGTTAGTAGGTACTCTAGGTCTGGATGACACACTGATGAACAGAATAATGACTATGAATTCAATGAGCCTCTGACAACAGAATGAAAGAATGTGAGTCCATTTGCTTGCATTGGCATAGTCCACATGGTAGAACAGGAAAGAGTTAAAGAACTTGAAAGTGTTAAAAAGAGGTTTTCTATTGAGATAGAAAACCATTGATTGTAAGTCACATAGTTTGTGTTCTAGGTGCTGAGGACTCAGTGATAAAGAAGCAATTTTGTCCCTGCTCTGTATTTTATGGAAGAAAGTTAAGACAAAAAAACAAAAAAAGATATTTTTCTAAAAAAAAAAAATAGACCAAGAAAACAAAAAATAAACAAGAAACTAGAATAATTAAATAACAATCAACATAATTGGTCTACTATGTATTAAAATCATGAGGGCACACATACCCTTTTCAAAATACATAGATTGTTCTTCTTAGTCAAGTATCACAAGAATGGAAAAGGAAGTGTGCAACATACTCAATTTTATTATGAAGCCAGTAGATGATCTAACACATGCCCACATAGGAGAAAAACTTACTTCTATTCAAGTTGAGGGGAGGGAGAATAAATAAAGGGGGGATTGGTGTGTCTCCACTTAAAGGGCACAAGGTAGGGGTGTGAGGCACCCCTTTTGGGTGTGGGACAGAACCTAACAAATTCAAAAATGTTGACCTGATCATTTGTACCCTCACAATAACCTGAAATAAAAACAAAACAAAACAAAATACATAGAACATTACAAAAATTCACCATATATTTTACAAAAATAATAACACAATAATTCCTCAAAACTGAAATGATACTGGTCAAAAAATATTTGCCCACATGAACATAACACTAGGAGTAAATAACAAAAAGATAGTTTAAAAAGTGTTATAAATTTCTAAAGGCAGAAGAACCAAAACTATAATTATAAACCATTTAGAAATAAAAACAGCAAGTGGACTACATGTTAAACCCATGGGACACAGCCAATACTGTACTTAGAAAATTTTACAGACATAAATGCATTGATTAGGAGATAAAATTTTGACAATAAATAAGCAAAGCATTCAATTCAAGAATCTGGAAAAAGGAAGGGCGGAGGTAAGATGGTGAGTTGCAGCCAGCTTTGCACAGAGGCTCCCATCCAGAAGGAGAGTTAAAAGACAGAAGTTTAGCAAATAAGCTGATGGTTTGAAACCAAGCCAAGAGAGAAGGTTGAAGAATATATATCAACCCTGCTGAGGTGACCTGTGACCCAAAAGATACAAACAAAAGGTACTGAATTCATCGCCAAGCGGACAGGAGTCCCCTCCCCCATGAGAAGGGCTTACAGTAAATACCATACAAACAAGTGAGCAGAGTTCAAACATCCTCCTATTCCATCCCACGGGAGAGACCCTCTAAAAACTGGACCTCCTACCTGTACTAGGGTGCCATGGCACTCTCCTGCCAGGCATAAAAACTGTATAAAACTGTATATATTCACTACCTGCAACTCTGAACTCCCAGTGCTCCCCTCCACTCTCACCCCCAAGTCTGGAAGTCTGTCCCCCATGGAGTCCAGATTCTTGGGCATTTTCTCGAGAGATGTGGACAGGAGAAGGGCCCTTGCTCAGGACTGATTCTGTAGCAAGTAGGAGAGGATTCTGTAGGAGTAAGAAGAGGACGGTCAGCTGAGAGGAAACCATACAGGATCAGCAGCAGTGCCCCCAGGCACAGAACAGTAGCAGCGGTGGGAACAATTAGGCTCACACCCCTCGGGCTATCTCAGACAGACATGTCCTGTCTCTTTGGGCAAACAGAAGAAGCCAGGCTCCTTCTCTGGTGGCAGCCATGGTCCACCATGAGTAAAGGGAAGGTGGCCTAAGGTAATAACAGCTTGGGCAGAGCTGTGGACTGGAATACATGTGCACAGAGCCAGCAGACTCCCAGGGTGGGGCTGAGCCAGAGGACTAGTTTACTGAGGCTAAGAGCACCTGATCCTCAGGGGATCCTAGCTGACACAAAGGTGGGCAGGGAGAGGATGGAAATGACAGCTCAGTGTGAGCTCTAATTGCTTGCCGCTGCCCAGAACTGAGACATGGTTTCTGTCACGTAAAGCAGCATCTGATAGCTGGGATGGAAACAAACTGGACGAAGTTGTGCTGTTCTGCTAGCAATATCAATCAGTGTTGGGGCTATAACTGAGTGAACTTCCTCAGCCTCCATTAAGCATCTGAAGTTGTCAAGCCTCACCTCCCCCTGCTGGATAGTGGCCAAGAACAGTGACCTCGCTGAGGAGACATAGTCTCCCTTTGACTCAGGTACTGAGTCCTTCTGACCTCATGGAGCACTGGAGCCAGTCATACCTGAACTGCCAGCAGACTCCTGCTGGAGCACTGGTTCTTCTGACCTCATGGAACATTGGAGCCAGTCATACCTGAACTGCCAGCAAACCCCTGATATCTAGTTGCCAGAGACCTTTTGAACACCCTCACCTGAGACCAGTGCTGACTGGGACAATTGATATGGACCTCTTGAACTGGGCCAATCACCTGAGGACTATCCAAAGTGATACTCTGGATGTGTGGATATGGGAAGGTGTGATTTTCCCTTTCCAATTGTTGCCTTTTGGGGGTGGGGTGGCTTAATTGCTGGCATTTCTCCACAGCTAAGACTTTAACCCAGAGTAACTGATTTACTAGGGTAGAACAGAGACCAGCTGAAAACAAGACAGAGTGACTTAGTCCAACCAAACCAAGGAGGCCCCCAGTTTCTCAGGCCATAGCACTGTACGGGTCCTTGGCAAAGCTCTAGGAGAAAAGATACAGATGCCAATACCAGCCTTTGGGCAAAGGGCTCTTTAATCACTACTCCTGGAGCCCCCAACCCAACTTCTTCTTATCTGCTCATCTAGCCAACTGGTGTAAATTAAGCTTGGGGCAGAATCAGTGGAGAAACTCCAATAATATGAATAACCAGAGTAGATTAACTCCTCTAAGGAAGGATATGGTAGATGCAACTGACAATCCCATCCATAAACACATGGCTGAGACGTTAGAAATCGAGTTCAGAGTCTGGATAGCAAATAAGATCAACAGGAAGGAGGAAAGGAGGGAATCAGAATTTCAAGGAATTATTCAAAAGATGTTTCAAGAATTCAATGATTTCAAAGATAAAATGACCAAAGATTTGGACACATTGAGGCCAGAGTTTGCAGCCCTCAAAGATCTGAAAAATATGGTAGAATCCTTCATTAACAGAATAGAGCAGGTAGAAGAAAGGATCTCTGACTTTGAAGACAAAGCTTTTGAACACACCCAAGCATTCAAAGAGGAAGAGAAATGGTGAGCAAAAATGGATCATTGTCTCAGAAAGTTCTGGGATAATTCGAAGAAAACTAATATTCGCCTTATAGGAATCCCTGAAGGTGATGAAGTTGCTTCACAAAACACAGAGGCTCTTCTTCATGAAATTATGCAAGAGAACTTTCCAGATATGTCAAGAGATTCTGAAATTCAGATAGCAGACAATTTCAGAACCCCAGCATGACTCAACTGAGATAAGACATCTCCCAGGCACATCATAATGAACTGCACTAAAGTTAATATGAAAGAGAAAATTCTAAAAGCAGCCATAAGTAAGAAAATCATAACATATAAGGGGAAGAATATTACAATGACTGCAGATCTCTCTGCTAAAACCTTTCAGGCTAGAAGAGGGTGGTCATCAATCTTTAATCTTCTAAAACAAAACAACTTTCAACCCAGGATCCTGTATTCAGTTACCCCGAGTTTCATCTATGATGGAGAAATTAAATACTTTAATGACATTCACATGTTGAAGAAATTTGCCATAACGAAACCAACTCTCCAGGGAATTCTCAGACCTATCCTCCATAATGACCAGTGCAATCCTCCACCACAAAAGTAAACTCACTCAGAAACTTTTGATTAAATTCCAATTTCCATAGTAGCAAAAGGATTAAAAATGACCACTAGACTTTTGAAAAACTTGATACCCAAAATTTTATGAGGCTTATCAATATTCTCAATTAATGTGAATGGCTTAAATTGTCCTCTAAAGAAGCACAGGTTGGCTGACTGGATACAAAAACTCAGGCCAGATATCTGCTGCATACAAGAATCTCATCTTACCTTAAAATATAAATCTATAAATATAGACTCAGGGTCAAGAGATGGTCATCTACATTCCAGGCAAATGGAAAGCAGAAAAAAGCAGATGTTACAATTTTATTTGCAGATACAACAGGCTTTAAACCAACAAAAGTAAGCAAGGACAAGGCTGGTCACTTTATATTTGTTAAGAGTAATACTCAATATAATGAGATTTCAATTATTAATATTTATGCACCCAACCAGAATGCACCTCAACTTATAAGAGACACTCTAACAGGCATGAGCAACTTGATTTCTTCTTTTTGGCCAGGGCTGGGTTTGAACTTGCAACCTCCAGTATATGGGGCTGGCGCCTTACTCCTAGAGCCACAGGTGCCACCCATAGTCAGAGATTTCAACACCCCTTTGGCAGTGTTGGATAGATCCTCCAATAAGAAGCTGAGCAAAGAAATTTTAGATTTAAACTTAACCATCCAACATTTGGATTAACAGACATCTACAGAACATTTCATCCTAACAAAACTGAATACACATTTTTCTCATCAGCCCATGGAACATACTCCAAAATCAATCACATCTTAAGTCACAAGTCTAACCTCAGCAAAGTTAAAAGAATAGAAATTATTCCTTGCATCTTCTCAGACTATTATGGAATAAAAGTAACAATAGGAATCTGTAGACTCATACAAAAACATGGAAGCTAAATAACCTTATGCTTAATAATAGGTGGGTCAGAGACGAGATTAAGAAGGAAATTACCAAATTTTTGGAACAAAACAATAATGAAAATACGATTATCAGAACCTCTGGGATACTGCTAAGGCTGTTCTGAGAGGGAAGCTTATAGCACTGCAAGCCTTCCTCAAGAGAACAGAATGAAAGGAAGTTAACAACTTAATGGGACATCTCAAACAACTGGAAAAGGAAGAACATTCCTATCCCAAACCCAGTAGAAGAAAAGGAATGACCAAAATTAGAGCAGAATTAAATGAAATTGAAAACAAAAGGATTTATAGAACAAATCAATAAATCAAAAAGTTATTTTTTGGAAAAGATCAATAAAATAGATAAAACTTTGGCCAACCTAACCAGGAAAAAAAGACTAAAATCTTTAATTTCATCAATCAGAAATGGTAAAGACGAAATAACAACAGATCCCTTAGAAATTCAAAAACTCCTTAATAAATATTACAAGAAATTTTATTCACAGAAATATGAAAATCTGAAGGAAACTGACCAATACTTGGAAGTATTGGTCACCTTCCAAGACTTCACCAGGATGAAGTGGAAATGTTGAACAGGCCTATATCAAGTTCTGAAATAGCATCAACTATACAAAATCTCCCTAAAAAGAAAAGCCCAGGACCAGATGGCTTCATGTCACAATTCTACCAAACTTTTAAAGAGGAACTAGTACCTATACTACTCAACCTTTTCCAAAACATAGAAAAAGATGGAATACTATGGTACACATTCTATGAAGCAAACATCACCCTGATCCCCAAACCAGGAAAAGACCCAATAAGAAAAGAAAATTATAGACCAATATCACTAATAAATATTGATGCAAAAATATTAACAACCAACAGACTCCAGAAACACATCAAAGAAAGTATACACCACGACCAAGTGGGTTTTATCCCAGGAGCTCAAGGATGGTTCAACATATGTAAATCTATAAATATAATTCATTACATAAACAAATTAAAAAACAAAGACCATATGATTCTTTCAATTGATGCAGAAAAAGCTTTTGATAATATCCAGCATCCCTTCACGATCAGAACACTTAAGAAAATTGGTATGGAAGGGACAGTTCTTAAACTGATAGAGGACATCTACAGCTGATATTGTATTGAATGGAGTTAAATTGAAATCATTTCCACTCAGATCAGGAAGCAGGCAAGGTTGCCCATTATCTCCACTGCTTTTTAACATTGTAATGGACGTTTTAGCCATCACAATTAGGGAAGAAAAGGCGATCAAGTGTATTCATATAGGGTCAGAAGAGATCAAATTTTCACTCTTCACAGATGATATGATGGTATATCTGGAAAACATCCACAATTCTACTTCAAAATTCTTAGAAGTGATCAAGGAATATAGCAGCATCTCAGGCTATAAAATCAACACTCATAAATTCAGTAGTCTTCATATATACCAACAACAGTCAAGGTGATAAAACAGTCAAGGACTATTCCATTCACAGTAGTGCCAAAGAAGATGAAATATTTGGGTGTTTACCTAACAAAAGATGTGAAAGATCTCTATAAAGAGAACTATGAACCTCTAAGAAAAGAAATAGCTGAAAATATTAACAAATGGAAAAACATACCATGCTCATGGCTAGGAAGAATCAACGTTGTTAAAATGTCCATGCTACCCAAAGCAATATATAATTTTAATGCAATCCCTATTAAAGTTCCATTGTCATATTTTAAAGATCTTGAAAAAATAATACTTTGTTTTATATGGAATCAGAAAAAACCTTGAATAGCCAGGATGTTACTCAGAAATAAAAACAAAGCAGGAGGTATCATGCTACCAGACCTCAGACTATACTATAAATCGATAGTGATCAGAACAGCATGGTACTGGCACAAAAACAGAGAGGTAGATGCATGGAACAGAATAGAGAACCAAGAGATGAACCTAGCCATTTACCATTATCTGATCTTTGCAAGCCAATTAAAAACACTGAGTGGGGAAAAGATTCCCTATTTAACACATGGTGCTGTGCAAACTGACTGGCAACCTGTAGAAGACTGAAACTAGACCCACACCTTTCACCATTAACTAAGATAGACTCTCACTGGATTAAAGATTTAAACTTAAGACATGAAA
>NW_003852431.1:7255581-7274871 GCF_000181295.1 Otolemur garnettii
AAAATATTTCAAATTGTATATAAAACCAGCACACTGTACCCCATGACTGCATTAATGTACACAGCTATGATTTAATTAAAAAAAAAAAAAGAATCTGGAATAAGGAAAATAAAGTAAATTAAAGACAATAGAATAAATATACATTTACCATATAGAATTAACCAAATATAATAGAAATGGTAATAACAAATAAAACCTAAAATTTATTCATTGAAATAATCAATAAAATATTTTAAAACACATGTCAAGTTATATCAATAAATAAACAATAAAAATATTATCAATGAGAAAATATGACATAAACTCAGATATGGAGAAGATTCTAAGATTTTAAGAGAATTCAGTGTATAACATTATACTAATAGATGTGAATGTTTTACCAAATAAATTATTTTCATAGACTATGTATAATAAGAATGACTTGGGACGAGATAAGAAACTATAATAGGCCCATCAAGATAGAAGAAAATAATATTGTGATGAAAATATATGTTCATTTAAAAAGCACCAGAAAATAACAATTTAATGGGTGATGTGTACCTATAGTTTAAGAAAAAATTAGCTTCTGTGTTCAGAAAAAGATAATGTCTTTCCAGAGAAAATTAAAGAAGAAATGATTTCTTGCTTATTCTATCAGGATAGCATAAACTTAGTGCCCAAATTAGGTATGCATAGCTCCTAAAAAAGACTATATAACAATTTAACTTATGAGCTTCTAACTTATAGAAATAAAAACCTTTCCCAGCCCAGCCAGTTCCCCCACCCTACAGTCTCTCCCAGATGGGCAAGCTCTCCCAGCTTGTTCCCCCACCGTCTCTCTCAGCCCATTCAGATGCCCCTCCCAGGGTCAATTCTGAGAAAAGCATTCAGAGCATAGAAGCATGAGAAGTCCCAAGTTTCACAAAAAACCCCCCAAGTTCCCAGTGGATGAACAATGGTGGAAACCTACCTAACCTGTGTTACCCAAGCAATAATCATTGTTATATAACTATAACCATTGTGACTTAAGATGTATCCATTGTCAACCAAGCTGTACCCTACCCCTGAGCTAACCACAACATTCCGCTTTTGTACTGCCTGCTTGCTTAAAGTATAAGAACAACTGGTCCTGCACTTCAAGGCTGCTTGTCTCTCAGAGCAACAGCCCCCTGCACAGGTGCAAATAAATAACCAATTGATTGCATCTAAGTGTGGTTCGAGTCTATCTTTCCAGATTACAACAGTGGGAATGTAAACTAGCCATATCATCATCTATAAAAGTGGACAGATTCGTGGCTCAGTAAGTACAGTGCTGGCCTCATGTACTAAGGGTGGCGGGTATTGTGACAAAAAAAGATAGTCGGGCATTGTGACAGCTGCCTGTGCTCCCAGCTACTCGGGAGGCTAAGGCCAGAGAATTGCCTATGCCCAAGAGCTGGAGGTTGCTGTGAGCTGTGATGCCACGGCACTCTACCAAGGGTGACAAAGTGAGACTCTATCTCTAAAAAAAAAAAGTACACAGATTCCTCAAAAGATTAAAAATAGAATTACCATATGATCCAGCAACCCTACTACTGGGAATGTATCCAAAGGAAAGGAAATGAGTATGTTGAAGAGATAGCTACACTGTCAGGTTGATAGCAGTTTTATTCACAATAGCCAGAACATGGAATCAAACTAGCCATCAATGGGAAATGGATACAGAAAATGTAGTATATATACATCATGGAATACTATTCAGCTATAAAAGGAAGGAAGGAAGCTCTGTTATTTATGACAACATGGACAAACATGGGACGTAAGCCAGGCACAGACAAATACTGCAAAGTCTCAGCTGTATATGGGGTGTAAAAAAGTTGATTGTATAGACGTAGCAAGTTGAATGGGAGGTGCCGGGGCTGGGAGTGGGGGGAAGGGAGGTGTAGAAAAGATATTGGTCAATAGTAATACAATTTCTGTTAGATAGGAGGCATAAGTTCTTATACAATGTGATGACTATAGTTGATAACATTAACTATAGTTAGTATTATATTCTTGATAAATGCTAAGAGAGTGGATGTAAGGTGTTCTCATCAAATGATAACTCTCTTTATCATTTAAATGATAACTATGTGATGTAATGCATAAATGAATTAGCTGGATTTAGTCATTCTACACTGTATATATACTTCAAAACATCATGTTATATATAATAAACATATACAATGTTATCTATCAATATAAAAAATCATTAAAATAGTGCCAAATTAAATTCAGCAACATACCAAAAGAATAATTAATCATAACCAACTGGGATTTATTCTAAGAATGCAAATATGAGTCCCCATTAGAGCTCCATCAATGTAATTAAGCATAATCAATACTTTTATCTATTAATATTTTGTATTTTTTCCAGATATCTTTTAAAAGGAGGAAAAAGACACTGTTACAGGGACTGAGGTAAAAGTATGAACAAGAAAGTCAAAATCTCATGGAATTTGCTTAACATGAAAGTTAAAAATCCATATAATCATCTTGATAGATGTCTCAAATCCCCACCCAGACATGCGATACAATTCACATGCATTATAGTTCAATACTCATTCCTGATAAAAGCCTTTAGCACAAGTAGAAACATCCTTAGTGCAAAGATAGCCGTGGCCAGAGCAAACATCTTTCTTAACTGAGAATTATTAGCAACATTTCCTGTAAATTCAGGAACTGGAAAAGGACTCTTAAGTATCCAGATTGCCTTTGAGGTCTGACAAGTGCTAGAAAAAGAAATAAGAATTGTGTGTGTGTGTGTGTGTAGGCAAGAAGTGAGAAGACAGGAGGAGAAAAAGGTTAGGGCATTTTCTTTTTCTCCCTTCATCCCCACTAGCTCTGTTTCTCTGGCAGCAGCTGAATTCCTTTACAACTTCAGCTTCAGTGGGAAGCTTCTCCTCCGTGGTTCCAGCTATTTCTTCATCACGTTCCATCTCTTACTGGATTCCAGATAGATATTCCTCCTTTTGAAAACAGCTTCCTGGCTTAGGTCATCCCGGGGTACCTCAACATCCCGTGTCACCTGTGTGTAGGTGTGAACTTTTTCTTATCAGTCATTTTGGGCACTATATGAGTGCCTTTAATCTCAGGCCTTTCATTATCTATCCTTGACATATCTCAAGTTTTCTTTTTTCCCTCTCTTTCTCTTTTTTGATTCTCTCTTTGTCTTTTTATCTTTCCCTCATTTATAAAAGTTTCAAGTAACTTATCCAACTCACCAATATTTCTTGACCATCCCATCCCAATATTTATTGCATGTATGAGTCCAGTTAACTTTATATTTTGTATATCTAATATTCCCATTGAGTTTCTTTTTATGAGTCTGTGTATCTGTTACATATTACCTCTGTTATCCCTTTGAAAAAATACTTATTTTAAATTCTTGATCTGTCTGTTTAATAATTTAATTTCATGTAGTAAGTGTTTCTCAGGATATTCTGTGTTTTATATTGGTTGCATTCTTTAGGGCATATTTGGCCTTGGTACCATATTCCCCTGCATGGATCAGCTGCTTTTTCTGATACTGTGCATCAGGGAAGGAGCTGACACCCAGGCTTCTTTTGGTGGATCTACAGGTGAGTTCAAGGAGAGGTAATGAAGGGCAGACCAGGATGGGAGTCCTAGATACTACAAAAATCTTAGTGCTGGCCATCCTCCACTGTCACTTCACCAAAGAATTTGTTGATCAGGAATATTCCATTGAATGCTGGACAAAATGGTCTGGAGAGGAGATAAGCTCTATAGGTTGTAACATATTAGTACTGAGGATTCAAAAAGGCAATGGTGAGGAAATGAATGTTCCCAAACTGGGCGTACCCCTAACATTTGTGGAGTCCATTTCAGGAATAGAATGGACACCTATATGTTATTGTCTAAATATTTAAAAGTTATAAATAATATCAAAAGCTACTTCATTTTATTTTATCTTATTTTATTTTTTTGAGACAGAGTCTCTCTCTGTTGCCTGGGCTAGAGTGCCGTGGGTTCAGCCTAGCTCAAAGCAACTTCAGACTCCTGGGCTGAAGCAATCTTCCTGCCTCAGCCTTCCCAGTAGCTGGGACTACAGGTATGTGCCACCATGCCCAACCAATTTTTCTATTCTTTGTAGAGATGGGGTCTCGTTTTGCTCAGGCTGGTCGTGAACTCCTGACTTCAAGGAATTCTCCCTCCTCAGCCTCCCAGAATATTAGGATTACAGGTGTGAGCCACCACTCTTTGCAAAAATAAAGTAAAAGAAATTTTAAATAACTTTTATACCTCTGTCCTGACGAATATATCATCATACTGTCCTAGAAACCCAGTTTGAAATTTAGAATTCTTGGTTTCCTTTGAGCTCTATGTCACAATGTGGCAGTGGAGAGAACTGGTCCCCAGACCTTTTCTCACCCTGCACCAAAAGAGGCCTTGTACATGTTTGTAGACACTCCAGCTCTCCATGCCCATGCTGTGGCCACATCCTCCACCAGCTGTCACCCCATGGTCTTGGCATGTGCTCTCTAGTGATGATGACCTGGTCTACCCTTGAAAGATGAGACTGAGGAAGAGGTCTGTACACACAGCCAACAGGCCCAGGGCCACATGAATACGTAGAATGTGGTCCAGATGGGGTGCATGGGTTGGGCTGAGGACAAAGGGCAGGAACCCTCCTTCCTGGGAATATGTGACATGTTATTGGGCGTAGCTCATGAGCTTGCACCTGCTTTCATCACTGTGCACCTCTTTGGGGCTTTGGTGCTACACCAGCACTATTCCAGGACTTCAGAGAACTGGGCTTCACTTGCTGATTTCCATTCATCAGCAGCAACAGGGCAAGCTGTCATTTCCCAAGACAAAAATCAGATCCGAACACTTATCTCCCCATATCCACTTAACCTTCTGTCATTGCCCTCCCTCCCTTTCCCCTTCAGACTACAGGTGAACCTGACACCAGTTCCTGACAGCTTTGCTTCCCTCAGGGGTTCCTCACAATTTCCACCTTAGTTTCCCAGATCCATGCTTTCCTTTCTCTCTGTAATTTTTCCAGGATAGTTTCCAGGGAAAGATAAGCCTGCGGCCAGTGCTGGTTCACCATTTTAATCGACATCAAAAGCTTATTTCTTTCTTCATTAAAATGTGAGCTACTAGAAAGCAAGGATAATGAATTATTCATTTCTGTACCTCAGAAAATAGCCTAATAACTGGATCACAATAAAACTTTGTGAAATTGTCAAAGCAGACAGAAGGCTATAATAGCCAGGCTGAGGTTTGCTGGACCATAGTCACTGAGATCAGTGTGGCTTCCTTTCACTGAAAAGAAAGGAGTCAATGAGACCAGGAATTTCAGGCCAGTTATAGCAATGGTTTTTGTGGTCATACAGCCAGAGTGGGATCCTTTATGTGACTAAGAACTGCTAACATAAACCTGAATTCCATGATGACATGGATCCTTGAGATGTTCCTACTGAAAGCTGCTCAAAAAGGAAACAGAGATTAGCAGAACACATTGTTTGTGTTGCTTATAACGTTAGAGGACAATATGGTTAAACATTACAAAGAGGTATCGAGTTCAACAGATTAAAAAAAACTAAAAAAAGTGTGTTCAAAAATTAGTGAAATCCAAGTAAGGTTTTTGGTTATATTGTGCCAGTGTTAATTGTATAAATTTAATAATATATGATAGTCACGTAAGATGTTACCGTTGGGGGAAGCTGGGTGATGGGTACAGGAGACCTCTTTTGTATTATCTTAGTAACTTTTGTGTGAGTCTATAATTATTCTAAAGTAAGAAGCTATGAAAAAAAGAGTCAGGCCTTAATAACTAAAACACACAAAAAAGAGTTCAGAATAGCATCATCAGGGTCAATATGCTCTAAATCCAGGAAACCAGAAAGAGGAAAATGTTACTTAATATTGTGGGCAGTAAGTGAGCAAAACTCTTTAAGAGATGGAAAGGGCTGAAAACATAAGTAGGTATAAGAAAAGTATGAACAAAAGCAATTAATTCATAATTTGTATATAAAGGAAAAAATTCTACTTGGGCTACAATTCTCACAATTACCTTGAAGAAACTCAAAGATAAAATAGGCTACTGGATGAAAATACTGGTGCCCTGTATATCGACATTATCCAAAGCGACTAATCAGTGTCAGGAATAGAATGAGTGCTAAAGCCAGACTCTGACTGCTACTTACTTCATTTTTCCAAGCTTGGTTTTGTCACTGGAGAAGAGAGTGGTCTTGGTACCTACATTGTAGTTTGAGCGAAGATTAAATGAGAGAAGGTCCATAAACCATGGCTTTGCATACTATTGTGGTACAGAATCAATTTTTAAAAAAAAAATTCTAAACCTATTATGAACAAATACTTTTGTAAAATACAATAAAAATGAATGCATAGAAAAAAATGGAACCAGAAAAAGACATACAAGCTATAAGCCTAGGTTTTTTGTCATTAGATCCAACAGATAACTTACTATGTCCAAGTGCTGTACAAGTTCTTAAATGCTTTGTTTCAAAATCTGCACCCAAATTACCACAAACTGGTAACAAAAGATCACACGTGAGCTTGAAGCACTGAGAAAGAAACAACTTGGAGTGAGGCGGTAATAATTAAACCTAACAGCAATATCTTTCTCCATCACTTAGTTTTTGTTTCTTTTATCCTATTGAAGTTTTAAAAAATATTTCATTTATTTTTAATTGACAAATGAGTCTTGTATACATTCATGGTATATAACATGTTTTGAAATATGTATACATTGTGGAATGGCTAAATCAAGGTCACTAACATATCTATTGCCTCATATAATTTGTGTTAAGAACACTTAAAATTTGCTTTCTCAGCAATTTTTGAATATACAATACATTGCTATTAAGTACAGTCACCATGTTGTACAATAGAGTTCTTGAACTTATTCCTACTAAGTGAAATGTTGTGTTCTTTGACTGGTATCTCCCCCAATCTCCCTTCCCTGGGGAACCACCGTTCTACGCTTTGACTCTTAGATTCCACATATGAGTGAGATCCTGTGGTGTTTGTCTTCCTGTGCCTGGCTTATTTCACATGACACAATGGCAGGCCTTTTAGTTTTATTCTTATCTGTTTCTAGGTTCCTCTAAAAAATAAGACCTCCTCTTTCTCCGAGTATCTGCTTGTTTCCTAAGAAGCCCCCTTTCCCCCTTAGCTCTTGACATTGCCTTCTCAAGGGGGAGGTCTCACTCTTAGAGATCGACTTTGAGGGTAGAGTAGGTCTGCACCTTTCAGCATCTACATCGGGGCTTGAGGAAGTACTGTACCCAAATAGCTTTAAAATGTAAAATGTTAGCTTCAAGAGATGAGCCGGGGAATTCTGTAAACTGGCGCTCCACTGAAGACAGCAGTCTTGCAGGGAATTGGCATCTGAGAAATCTTGACCCTGTATTTCCATGCTGAAAATGTAGAATATATTAACATGACAGCACCTGGCTGGACATGCTAAGTGTTAAGTCTGACTGTGTCTGACTCTGGGCTGTCACTTGTTCCTTCTTCATCTGAATGGTCAGGTTTGTTCTTGTGTTCACTGGAGAGAGAAAAAAATCAGGTTTTCAGGGAAGTCTGTTGATTAATGGTTTTAAAAGTTCCATTGAACTTTTTATTAAAACACTGTTGAAAAATAAGAGCTTATTCGGGACCCAGCAATAATAGGAGAGTTTAGACTTTTCTGTACATTTTCAAAATGTGTTTATTAGGATGGAAGGATTGAAAATAAGTGGCTTGGCTGTGATACGACAGATGGACTCACAGCCCTTTGTCAGCTTCTTGTTTCCTTTGAAATCTGTTAATAAAATATTAGTAAATATTGACCAAAATACCATCAAAATATTTAAAATGAAATTGATCTAATTATCTGAATAGTTATTTACATTTTAGCCAATAAAAGACCCAGGAAAGGTTTGTTAGTTTTGGTTTTGAAACTATGCTGATTTAAAAATTGACATCTGAAGACTTTATTTACGTGCATGTGAAGCTGCTTTAGCGCTCTGCCACACTGGAATTTCCTAATCATTTACCAAAAATACTGTAGTTTTCCTAAATGTATAGAAAGTTACAGGTTGATTTTCTGGGTATTACGTGTATTTTGGCAAATGATTTGAAATTGTATTAATGTCGTCATAAATCACAAATCTCTTATGTTTCTATTTTCATTTCATATTGATTAGTGATTGTGAGTTTATTATAAATACCGTCTAGTAAACTATTACACAAGTAATAACACCTTAAGCTAATACGTTTTAATGTTTTCTCTAAAAACAATAATTTGGTGGTGCCTGTGGCTCAAGGAGTAGGGCACCGGCCCCTTATACCTGGGGTGGTGGGTTTAAGCCCGGCCCTGGCCCAAACTGCAAAAAATAAATAAGTAAATAAAAACAATAACTTTTGGCTATTATTTGAAATTAGACTACTTTTAAATACTTTTAGCAGAAGATTTTCTTTAGTCTGATTTGATATTGTACTATATACCTGTAACCCAAAGTTACTGTACTGCATATTTTACAAATGCCTTTCATAATAACTCATTTAAAGGATTAAGCACTTACCATTTCTAAAAGCAGACTTGTTCTTTTTAGCTGAGATTTGCCTAAAGTAAATGCAAAAGTTTTTGACAAGATGACATATAAGAAGAGACAGAAAGATAAAACTAAAAGATGATATTCATGTAATACAAAAATCAGTTTATATTTTAAAATCATATTTGAAATGAAGAAGAAATACATAATAAAAGATTGACTTTTATTGGGGGGAAAAAAGCCAAACAATCATTTGAAATCATAAATGTCTTTTTGACTCAGAAAAAACATAAATTTAAGAATGACTTAGTGGTGAAAAAGGAGCCCCTTCCTTCTGTGGCTTGCCCCTAGGTGGTGATAAAAGCATTGTAAAGTAGAAAAGACAAGCCCAAGACAAATGTGAGCAGGAAACTAAGTTCCCTTCAGATGATTTTGGTTTTGATTCTTAGGAATAAGTTGACTTCAGTTATGCATTTCTTTCTCTGTTTTTGTTCTTATGAACAAGCATAATGCTTGTTAAGAGTCTCGCATGTAGATGCTTTCCTCAGTCGCCCCAGCCCCCCACCAAAATCTGGCACAAGTACAGCTTGGGGACTTCTCTTCTCAACTCTCCTCGTTGACACCAAACTTCAATTTTGATAGAAATCTAGTAGCAATGTTAATGATGATGAACTAACGAGGGCTACTCAGACTAGGCTATGTTGAAAATTGTCTTCATCCTAATTATGGCATTTCATATTCAAGGCTTTGCTTACACATGTAGAATGTAACCTGCTAAATACTGCACATCTTAGCACATCACCGATTAGTGACACAGTTTCATATTCATTCATTTGACATGAAGACATATTATTTAGCAAGAAATCCTCTGAGAAATGAAGGACTTTATTTCCAAACATATTGCCAAGATTGAGTAAAATTTTCTTTTCAGCAAACTAAAGTTTCTCAGGGAAAACAAGTGTGCATTTTTTGTTTTGTCTTAAAATTCAGTTGCATTTCCACTTTGTATTTTTGATAATAGTATGTTTTTTTTTCTTTTTTTTTCTTTTTTCTCCTCTTTTTTTTTTTATTGAATGGTAACTGTGTACATTAAGATTTTCTTCTGTTAGTTATAAGCTCAATATATACATTGTGAGACTAGCAAAACTTTCAGTGCTTAACTGCTTCCTTGCCTCTGGGTAAAGAGGCATACCACTAAGATTGCAAATCCTATGGATTCAGAAGAAAAAATAATTCAACACTCTATTTAGTTTTTGAGACAGTGTCTCCCTTTATCATGCTGGCTAGAGTGCGGCAGCCGCATTATAGCTCACTGCGCCCTCAGACTCCTGGGCTAGAGCAATCCTACTTCTTCAACCTCCTGAGTAGCTGGAACTACAGATATGTGCAAATATGCCTGGCTAATTTTTCTACTTTTTGTAGAGATGGAGTCTCACTTTGCTTATGCTAGTCTTGAACTACTGATCTCAAGTAATCCTCCCACAATGGCCTCCCAAACTGCTAGGATTACAGTTGCAAACCACCACACCTGGCTTCAATACTTTATTAAAAAATATTCTATCAACATTCTGAAAATAAGAATACTGGTTTCTTCTTTTTATACAGACTTTTTATATAGGACTTCCTCTGTTGCCTCAGCTCGAGTGCTATGGCATGCACCACCATATCTGGCTGGTTTTTCTATTTTTTGTAAAGACAGGGTCTCATTATTTTGCCTGGACTGGTCTCAAACTCCTGACTTCAAACAGTTCTCCCACCTTGATCTCCCAAAATGCTAGGATGCCTAAATCAGGCATGAGCCCCACACCTGGCTGTGACATCTATTTTACAAAGAAAACACAGACAACAAAGTGTTGAATTGATATTTGGTATTCTGATATTTTATTAATTATCCTATAATCTAAGATAAGGGGATATTTCAGAGTAAAGAAGTCATAGCTCATGTCTTTCTATTACTTGCTTAGAGCAAAAGCTGAAACTGAGCTGCTACCCACAGACTGTGTACTGCCAATCCAGAGATCACCATTTCAATAGAACGCAATGTAAGTGGCACTCTCTGGATGATTCCTTGAGCCGGAGGCCTTCATAGAATGACTAATAAGATGCTTGCTTCCCAGGAAGGGGTGTAGAGTTGTTTTCTATTAAACACTGATATAAACTTGTTTTTGTTACGTAGAGAAGACTAATTTTTCTCTGTACAAGGAGACAATACTAATCATTACCACCACTACCTCCACTAACGTTCATTGAGCATGTTGTGTTTGTCTGACATTATGTTAACTAGCTTACATTTTTAAATTTAATCCTTACAATAATCATACAAGGGAATGGAGGTTTAGAAAGATAACAAACTTGCTCCAGGTAATACAGCTGGCAATGTTCTGCTCAAACTTGGAAATTGGAACAAATCCGGTTTTCTCCGTCACAGAAGCAGGTGCTTGTAGTACGTGCTATGCTGTGATACCACGATGCCACATTCAACAATTCCCATGGGCCAGTATTGAAGTTTGTACCATGGACTTCCTGCACAATGAGAACTTAAACTGTCGCTTTGTCTGAAATTTGCCTACTTTTATATGGCAATGTTATGAAGAAGATCAAACTTTAGAAATCTCCTGATAAATACAATAGAGTCTTGTCCTTAGGTATCAGAGTAAGGTGTTCACGCCATAGATGATTTCTCAGTAATATAATTGTGGGTACTTTTACACCCATCTTTTGTTTACTTACTCTTCTTAGATGCAAACTACAGAAAGGGATTCTGGCTGATTTAAACATAACAGGCATTTATTGCAAGTTTATTGGGCTTTCATGGGATTGGTCTTAGGAGTGGAGAACTAGGCTCAGAGAGTGCTCAGAGAAGAACAGATACATTCAGTCAGAACCACAGCCAACACCAGTCCCTGGAAACAACTGGGGCAGAACCCGCAGGAAGTAATAATTTTTCTCAAGTGACATTTAGATACTGATGCCCAGGGCCTGGGACTAGGATGATGTATGTGTAGTACTTGCCTTGTGCACATTATTTAAGAAAACTGTAGAAAGTCCCGTAATCAAGAAAATATTTCAATAAAATATTTTTAAAAATTAAAACCAATGCAGAACTTTATGATGAACAAATATTAAAATTTTAAAGAAAGATGGTATGATGATAAGTGATAAGAAATAGTATAAGGCATAGAATTGAGGACTAAGAGGTGTGTGTGTGTGTGTGTGTGTGTGTGTGTATTGGCAGGTTCAGTTCAAGGTAGGATGGGTTGATATATGTACAGGACTCCCAAAGATGGACATACTTAAAGCTTGCAATTCTGGAACTCAAAAAGTGGTAGTGGTAAAGATATGAATTTGAGGGTCTTTATGAAAGACGACACTGTAGGAAAGAAAAAGACCTTCCAGAAATAAACCATAGAAAGGAATGGAGGCTTGAGTCCTTGGGCATGCCCTCATTTAATAGGAGTAGAGGAAAGGAAAGGAAGCCAGTGGGCAAGACTGAGAAGTTAGGGAGGTGGCAGGATATCCCAGAAGTTCTTCCCAGAATGGAAGGAGACACACAAGATTAAAAGGGAGAGAAGTAATTAAGAGCATCAGACAAACTTCAGTGAAGCCAAGCAATCTCAAAAGCCGTCTTATATTAGCGTTTGGCACATACCAAGTACTGAACAGTACACTTAAGATACATGTGTATTCTAATCCTCACATAAACTACACACAGTACATATTATCTTCATTTTCTATATGAAGAAATTGAAAATATGAAGATTTCAAGAACTAAAGAACATGTTCAAAGTCACACAGTGGTAAGCGGCAGAAGAATATGGAAATCAAGTCTGTTGGAATCAAAGCTTACATGGTGAGTGTCTCCTGACAGACTCCCAGTGTACCTCTCCATTCCATCACCAGGATCACCAGCAAAGTGGCAGAGAATGCAGGTGCTGAGCCCCCAGCTCTGCAGACTCTGTACATCTCAGTAAATACCTGTAAGGCTAGGGTAAGTCACAACCTCTCTACAGTTCAATAAGTTTGTCTTGGACCAGACCATATCTAAATTCAATCATTTGTGAAAGTGGATAGTGATCTAATGAAGTGTATAAGCTACAGTAATCAAGATACTGTGCCAGTGGAGAAAGACAGAAATAGCTCAGTGGAACAGGATAGAAAGCCCAGAAATGGATGCACATAGATGTAGTCAGTTGATCTTAGTCAAAGGAGCAAAGGGAATGTAATGGAGAAAAGGTACTCTTTCACCAAATGGTGCTGGAAGAACTGTATGTGCAAAAGACTGAACCCGGACACAGGCCTTAGAGCCTTATTAAAAATTAGCTCCAAATGGATCACAATCCTAAATGTGAAACACAAAAGTATAAAACTTCTGGAATATAGGAGAAAATCTAGATGAGCTAGGGTTTGGTGATAACTTGATAAATACAACACCAAAGGCGTGATACGTGAAAGAAATAATTGATACGCTGGACGTCAATAAACTTAAAAACTTCTGCTCTGTGAAAGACAATGTTGAGAGAATGAGAAGACAAACCACAGGTGTGGAGAAATAAATACTAAAGGAATATCTGATACTGAATTGTTATCCAAAATATACAAGCAACTCTTAAAATGCAAAAATAACAAACATCTTTATTAAAAAACGGGCAAAAGATCTGAACAGACACCTCACCAAAGATGATACCTAGATGGCAAATAAGCATGTGAAAAGATGCTTGACATCAGATATTATTAGGGAAACAATAATGAAATACCACTACCTGAGAATGCTCAAAATCCAGAACACCAACACCACCAAATGCTGACCAGGATGTGGAGCATCAGGAACTCTCATACATTGCTTGTGGGACTCAAAAATGGTACAGCCACTTTGGAAAGTTCGGTAGTTTCTTACAAAATGAAACAAACGTTTATCAAATAATCCAGTAATCATGCTCCCTGATATTCACTGAAATAAACTGAAAACTTATGTCTATACAAAAAACTGCATGTGAATTATCATAGCAGCTTTATTCATAATTGCCAAAATTTGGAAGCAACCAATTTGATAGATGAATGGACAAATAAATTATGGTACATCCAGAAAATGGAATATTATTCAACATGAGCTATCAAGCCATGAAAAAGTCTGGAAGAATTTTAAATGAATATTAATAATTAAATGCATATTAAACTTGAAAAGGTGGCACCCTCATGATTCCAACTGTATAACATTTTGGAAAAAGCAAACTACAGAGATAGTGAAAAGATCAGTTGTTGCAAAGTGTCAGGGGAGAAGGAGGAATAAATAGACAGATCACAGAGGATTTTTAGGGCAGTGAAACTACTGTGTGATACAATAGTGGATAAAGTTCATTATACAGTTTTCCAAATGCATAGAGTGTGGAACATTGTGAGTGAACCCTAAGGGAAAGTCTTGGCTTTGGGTGATAATATATCAATGTAGGTTTATCAGTTATAACAAATGTGCTACTCTGGTGCGGGATATTGATAGTGGGGGAGGCTGTGTGTGTGGTGGGGAGGTGGGCAGGTGGTAGATAGGAACTCTGTACGTTCCATTCAATTTTGCTGTGAATTTAAAACTGTTGTTAAACATAAAGCCTATATTTAAAAAGTGAAGAGAAAACCCAAGCATAATAAATACATAATATTCAAAAAAAAATGAAAAAAGGTGATACTTGCTTTCATTTATAAATAATTGCCCAAATACCTGTGTGTAAGATTACAGAGTCCTAAACTTAGAAGTGCTTGAATAGGTTATTAATAGTAGCAAGATAATTCTTTTTCAGCTTGAATGAAGAATCTGGTATCAGATTTTGGTTGGTGAAATTGAGAGAAAAGTAATGCTAGTTTATTTATTGACAAATCTATTTTGTGTTTGATACTGAATGGTAAAAGAGGAATGATTGCTCATCTTCAGGGGAAAAAAAGATAAAAACTGCAAAGCTTTGAGATAGCAAAATAAACTCACTTTGGAATTTTATCCATGAGCAGTGCTGAGCAAGCCATTAGCAGAAGTTCTGGGGTCAGAAGGTCCAGTCTACGTCTTTCTGTCCCTCATTTTCCCATTGAACAAATTCCCAAAATGCCCAGGATTTCACATGTTCCCTGAAGAGTCTGAGTCTCTCCGGGCCAATTTCATTCTGAGCAATTTACTTCGAGTCCTCTTGGAATAGATGAGCATCTTGACAACTATCATATGGTCAACTCTGTTTTCAAAACCAATTCAAGGTGATTTTTAATGAAAAATATGTCTGAAATGATTTTTTAAACCAGTTAAACAATTTATTTGAGGGAAGTCTGTCTTGCAGACTAGGACAAGTAGTATTATCCTGTTTGGAAAAAGATTGCTTCCACAAATTCTTAACTGTTCATTCTCAAAGAATCGTATGACCAAAGGGCACCTGGCTGCTAAACTAAGCCCCAAACAAGCCACAGCTCCCCTTAGGAAACTAAGGTATAAATGCCTTGGCTTATAGGAAGTTTGATCCTATTCAGAGGAAAGACTCTATCATGAGGCCAGTCTCAAAATAGTGTTCAAAGTGAAACCTGTTTCAAATTCATGAAAGGCAGTTGATATTTTAAATCATGATATAATTTGTGACAGAGCTATTGGTGACTATTTTACCAAAATAAGACACTGCTATCATATCAAATATGCATGTATCAAATACGATCACTTCTTGGCCTTTTGGCTAAGATCAAGTGCAGTATCATATGCGCATTTTACATAATATGTAACATATTGTACAAATACATTCTCTAGTGCATTTTTTTTTTGCTATTTGTTTATTGTACAAATCACCTTCTTCATTTTAAATATGGAATTCCGTCTCAGTCAAGCTACTTCAGAGTTGTGCTAAGATGATTTCAACTTGTTTTTGAAAACAAAAACAAAAACAAAAAGCAGTGTGTAGCATTCCAGCAAGAGGGGTAGCTGAGCGTCTCAGAAGTGTTTGGGCTAATATTCTGCCTAATGCAATTTTCCTGTTATCGGGCCATCATCAGCTCATCATCCTTTCAATAATGTAATATAAGTGACTAAACCCCTAGAGCTGATTGTATCACAAAGGGATTACCCAGTTCCATTCTGGGAATTAAACCTAAGGACAAAGGGCAGACAGCTGGGCAGCCTGCATCAATTTGACATCAGTTATTTGCTGCAGACATTAGTACAATCTGCTGCCACAGTAAAGAACTATAAACATTCTAGGTGTATGCTCGAGATCCCGTTTTTACAATATTGACATCCTTCAGTGTGCTTTAAGTACTCAGTAATATAGTGAAATTCACAGCAACTGCGGATGTAGAAGAAAAACTTAATGAAGCTGAAAAGGGCTCTGGATTCTATAAGACGTGTTGGGGAGCCCGACAACTGAAAGCACTAAATTAAATCTTGGCAAAGAACTAGAAGTGTCATCTATAATTATTCCACAGTGGTGCCCCCCCCTTTAGAAATTTTTTCTCTTTGTTAATTATCTTACTATTTGAAAAGCTTGATTCCATTTGAAATTGGAATTCCAATAAACAATGCCATTATTTTTACCTCTTTTTCCTGATTGTCTTAGAACCTTTGGAGCAAAAATTTGGTGTAGTGCCGGCTTTCTGGTGTTATATAATACCCAAGGAGAAGATTTTTCCAGATGTAATCCAACTTTATGATATTATCAGAATTTACTAGTTGTAAGCAACTCACACATGTGCATTCAAGTATAAGGGTGGAGATTCAGAACGATTTGTTATTGCCCCGTGTTGAGAATCGGAACTTCTGAGAGACTGTCAGTTCCATGCCTTTTCAGGCTACTGCATATGGGCCCTTTAACCATTTTCCAGCCTTAGTGCTTCCTTTGAGACTCCCTTGTCAAGTGGGATTATATATTAAAAGGGACTACATTTGAAACAGCTTTCCCAAGTAACACAATTTGATGGGGCCTCTAATGTGCCTGGTAGCTAAACACGAATCTTATTTCAATTGAACTCTATTTCGGCCTTGGAATCAGGAAGTTACCCAGTTTGGCTTTAACACAATCACTCAAATTAGCCTAGTCCTAGAGGCCAAGACCTGACAGATATTGGATGAAAGCTAAACTAAATCACGTTAAGAGTCACAATAATAACATGAACAGAAAATTTGACTTGCAGTTCTAGAATGAATTGAGATAGTCTAAAGTGAACACAGCTTTCGATATGTTAGGCAGTTCGTGGTCTTTACATCACCGATAAGCAAAGAAATATTGAAAAATATATAAGGCCACTCAAACTTTTCCTGGGGCTGACAATCTTTCAAAAGCTAGGCACTCGTAAGGCTAAATTAAGCCCCATTTAAAAGAGGGGTGTTTCATTCAAAATCTGTTAGAATTTTACCAGCACAGGTGATGAAGTTAAAAATAGATTTTTTTCCTTTAATCTGGTTGAATGTGTTACATTTTATTTGTAATTATTATTTAAAAGACCTTGTAGAAAAGAAAGAAAAACCTGCACCTCAGTGATGGAAACCTCATACCAATAATATCAAGTGCAATTTGTTCTTTATTTCCCAGAATTCCTTGGCTTTGTCTGGTTTGTAAGGGATGGTCCTCAATTAGTTGTGCTGTGTTTCCTCTTGCTTGGTAAGCATTTTTGGTCAAACAAGGAATGGCAGAGTTCCACAATTAGATCAAAAGATCAATCCTAATGTACCATTTTCTCCTCACCCTCCTGCTGTAATAAAGTGGCTGCAGTTCTCCAGGGGACAACTCAAAATCCTAGGACTGATATTTCTAAATTAGCTGACTCTCTGACCTTGCTGGTAATTGCGTTAGTTTATCAATGTTCGACACAATTTATTACTCTCCGATATGTACCAAAGTGTTTATCTCTCAACACTAACAATATTAAAAAATCTAAACTATCTATTGCAGCACAAAGACGCGTCCTTTCATTAGGGAAAAACATAAATAAGTGGGAAACGTCGCACGACCTGCCTTAGCGCGGAAGAGTTGCAACTCTGGAAATCAAGAGAGCAGCTGCCTCCTTCTCTGATATAGCAACATTATGTTGCTAAAATCTGAAAGAAGAGAAATTAAGTGTTATTTCCATTTGTGTGTGTGACGCAGGAATGGAACGATCTTTCATTACTAGAGTAATGGCTTCAATCCAAGAAAATAAGTGGCACTGATAAAGCCTTATCGAAACCTTTGAAAGTGATGTGGGTACGGATAGCATTTTACTTGGGCTTTAAACATGGTGCACTTTGATGGGGAGAACCATTAAGGTCATGAGTCCTATTTGGGGATGGAGAAAAAGAACAGCCTTCAGTCAGTACCGTCATCTTGATGATTTTATCATATGCTACTTAAACTTTATGTTTGATTATGGTTGTGAACAAGTTGTGACAGAACTCAGTGTCTGGTAGATTGACTGAAAGTAAGGGGATGCTAAAGTTCTGCAAAAGACTTTGTTGTCCGGTTTTAACATATTGTGGGCAAGTAAATGTGGCACATCCTGGCTATAAGCAATGCTAATAACCTGCTCAGGCCGCAGCAGGGGAGATAAAGATCATGCTGTCCGATTTTAATAATGGGCTGCCTTTATCTACCTCCTCCTTCCTCCCAGAAGTAGGACTGTTTCTTTACAGATGATAGAGAGCTTAGGAAGTATTCCATAAGCACCCATCTGCTCACTCACCTACTGTCTCCCATTAAATAATCCCCGTGTTCATTCTTCACTTGTGAGGAATGAATTTCAAAGGCAGCTCAAACTCAAAACGGGTCTCAAGGCTGGCAAAGCATTTGCTCTTTTCAGCTTAAAATCCTGGAGCTTTAAAATTGTAGATCAGATTATGATTATTACTATTTTTGTCGTTATGTTACTGTCTTCATAGTAATCAAGCTAATGTTCTTTCAAAGCCTGATACGTTTTAATTTTGTGTTTGTTTGTTTACCAGCCGCTCATTTCAGGTCAAAGAATGAAATTCATTTGGCAGGGGAACTAATAGATTTGAATCTTCAATGCAATTTACCCTGGAGTTTCCACAGCACTTTAAAATCCACATTTGGGAAAATTTATTGTTTTGATTCCATGCCAAAGGCAAGGAAATTCTTTTAGTTTTAAAAAGTTCTGAACTTCTCTGATATCCCTTTAGTGTTGGGAGGCGATTTATGTTGCATTAACATTGCCCATCCAAATTGAGAATTCCGCAGTTTGTCCGCTGTGCGTGGTACAAGCAGAAAGACACATGCGATTCACTCTACTTCGGATTCAGACTGAACCCTGTGCGAGCACCTCCAAGGAGGCACCGTCCACTCTGTCCATTTCATGTGCACATTGCAGCCTTTCATTAGAAAATGTGATAAATGAGCTGTCCAGCTTGATGAGAACTTTACTCCGATGCTTTCATTAGCCTCTGAGCATTTTGTCTTAAATAAAATATTATGTTATGTTCATGCAGGTAGAAATAAAGGATAAATGAAAGTCATAATTTGGAGCAATAAAAATCATTGTATTTTATCAAAATAGCAGATTTTGTAAATATAAAAGACCCCATCTTAGCTTATTTGTGCTGGTATAACAAAATACCTTAGACTGGTGAACTTATAAATAACAAAAACTTTTTTCTTACAGTTCTAGAGTCTGGCAAGTTCAAAATCAAGGGGCCAGAAGATCTGGAGTCTGGTGAGGGCCCCTTCTCTACTTCACAGATGGCACCTTCTCAGGTGTCGTCACAAGGTGGAAAGGGCAAAAAGCTCCCTCTGGCTGCTTTTAAAAAGGCACCAATTCCATT
>NW_003852431.1:7274897-7311748 GCF_000181295.1 Otolemur garnettii
CTTTTTTTTTTTTTTTTTCTTTGCCCGAGCTGGGCTTGAACCCACCACCTCCGGTATGTGGGGGCATGTGGGGCCGGCGCCCAGCTCCTTGAACCACAGGTGCTACCCCACCAATTCCATTCTTGAGGGCTTTGCTGTTAACTCTGAAAGGCCCCACCTCTTAATACCATTGCACCCGGGATTAGGTTTCAACATGAATTTTGAGTGGGCATACACATCTGGTCATAGCCATCTCCTAGGTAAAAAGGGTAGTGAGCATTTATTGACTCCCAGTACTTTAATTTTTTACCTAGGCTTCAAAAAATATGAACTGAGCATTTATTTTCTAACGGACACTGTGCTGAATAAAATTATATTCCTTGAAATCAATAGGGTACAGAGAAGTGGGCAAGACCTTTTAGTACAATGTTCTCCTTAATGATACAAACGTGGTGAGTACAAAGTGTTATGCAAACCAACAGGTCTCCTGGTCTGTCTTGATTAGGGAAGGCGAGGCTATGCAGACAGAATAATGCTAAAGTGGAGGCTGGTAAACATCAAAG
The DNA here is from genome assembly GCF_000181295.1 of Otolemur garnettii. Taxonomy (NCBI): domain Eukaryota; kingdom Metazoa; phylum Chordata; class Mammalia; order Primates; family Galagidae; genus Otolemur; species Otolemur garnettii. The sequence continues at coordinate 7,275,440 of NW_003852431.1, forward strand.
AGGTAAAGTCTCCATCTTTTTTTAATGCTGCACAGTATTCCATGGTATACATATACCATAATTTATTAATCCATTCATGGGTTGATGGGCATTTGGGCTTCTTCCATGACTTGGTAATTATGAATTGAGCTGCAATAAACAATCTGGTGCAAATATACCTTTTATGTTTACATGGATGGAGCTGGAAAATATTCTTAGTAAAGTATCTTAGGAATGGAAAAAAAATTCCAAGGTACTCAGTACTATTATGAAACCGATTTATAATCACTCACACTTTCATATGAAAGATGAAACATAACTATAGCCCAAGATGAAGGAGAGAAGGGGAGGGATAAGGAAGGGGTGGGGGGGGTCTGATAGAGGGAGGGTAAATAGTGGGACCCTCCGTTGCAAAGGTACAAGTCAAATCTATCAAGTGTAGAACACAAAAGTCTTAACACAGTGATTAAATGAGGTGAAAACTATGTAATTAGTTGGATGTAACCACTCCAATTTGTACAAAAAATCAACATGTGGAATCCCACACAGGCATAAATGTATTCTTGTTCTATGTATATATGACTTAATAAAAGGAAAAAAAAAATAAAAGAAAACTTGGTATATTTAAATCATCATTGCTAAGCTTCCTTGCAACGTTGTGAAATAACTCCCTAATAAATTAAATGGCTGTATCAGTAAAAAGAAGATTCTAAAAAGCAAAAATAAAATAGAATGAAGTAGAGGCTTATAGTTTCTATATTTAGAATCCCTCTTTCTTTCCTCCCTGGCTCCCTCCTGTCTTTTCTTTTCACTTTACTAGATTTTTATAAATTACAAATGTATTACTTGATTTTTGCAGTGCATTCAACAATGCAGAGTCATTGGAAGTAGAAGTTAAGAGGCTCCCCATTATGCATTCCAAATATTTCTCTCACTGTAGAGAAGAAATATTATATGTATATTTTTCCAAAATGGGATCACAGTATACAGATTATTATTCAACTTGCTTTTTCCTCTCAAAATTATATTTATGAGGTGCATATTAACATATTAGGAACACAAAATAAAAATTGCTTAAAATGCCATGCTGAAATCAGACCAATATTTTCATTTGAATAAAATCATTGTTCTGAATCATTTCAAATGAATAAAATCAAATTCATTCAACTATTTCTCTATAGGTGTACAAATTGCTTCTTGACATTACAAAAAGTCTTGCAATGAATATTCTGCTACGTATGTCCTATCTACTACAGCTTTTGTTTATGAAGAGTAAATTCTGCAAGGAAAGATTGCTAGGTGCAAGTATAGCTATACTTTTTAGCATTCTAGCAATTGCTATATTGTTTGAGATTACAGAAATATTGACATTCAATGTATGAGGCTGTTCCTTTCTGGTTCCTTCTTCAACGTAGGATGTTACTGCTCTTTATAATTCTTGCTACTACAGTGATTAAAAGAGCTGTCTATCGGATTGTTTGAATTTCCTCAACTATTAATGAGGGAATGCTTTTTCATATGCTTAGTATTTACTTATTTTTAGAGTTTACCTATCTGAATCCTTTGGATATTTTTATTTGATTTGTCTTTTTTTTTTTCCTTTCTTGAAAATCAATGTGTAGAAGCTCTTTTGTATCATGAATATTTGCCCTTTGTATTGGTTAAGGCTTTCAGTTGAGGCTGTCAGAAGCTGGCTGAAGGATGTTGGGTGGCTGTCAGGACCAACAGAAGGAAGGTCTTGAGAAACACATTGGGAGGACATTCACCACCTCGGCTGTGGCTCTGCCGCTGCACAGTCCTGTGAAATGGAGTCACTTTACAGATGGCGTTCCTCAGGTAGTTGAGTTCTGAATCACACAGCTGCATGTAATTGGCTGAACACAGGAAACAGGCTGTGCCCCCTCTGCAAGGGAGGGAGTTTTTTAAGTTCTACCATGTGAAGGTGGGACTGTGAATGTGGTGAGCTATCGAAATGCAGGGTGAATTATTCAAAAGAGTGTGTGTACTGAAGATGACAGATTCTACTGCACTTTCCTATTTTATGACTTGCAGATATTTTCCCCTAGTAATGACATTTTTTCCTCATGTAATTACAGAAGAATATGTTTCTTTCTCCTTATAGCTTCCGGGTTTTCTGTCTTAAGAGGTTCTCTACCATCCCAAGATTATATAAATAATTTCCTAAGTTTTTCTTAGGAAATTAATATTCTTGTCTTTTAATATTATTTTAATATTATTTTGGATCTTTAATTTGTATGAAACTTAGTTTTGTCTATGATATAAATTGGACTCTTAATTGTTTTTTCAGATTAACATCAACATCCTATTTTCCACCATTCAATGGAAATGCCAGTTTGTAATACATTAAGTTTCCTTATAAACTCGCATTTATTTCTCAAATCTATTTCACTTGTCTTATTCTTGTACAAATCTATGCTATTTTGAATTATAAGAGTTTTAGTATCTTTATAGTTTAAATATTAATGATATACTTTAATACTGTTTTAAAATGGATATTTGATTGCTTTTGATGACAACTTAAACATTTTAAATATACAACTGAAAATAATTTTACCCACTTCTGAGAAAACACACTGGAATTCTGACTAAAGTCAATTTAAATTTAATAAGGATTGACCACATTATGAGACCAATGCTTCACATACAAGAATATACTCTCTGTTCAGTTATTTTCTTTTAATGAGATTTTGTAGCATTCCTTTTCTTAAAGTTATTTACTTTTATTCATATAAATGTATGTTGTAATTTTGTTAGATTGACATATGGTATGGTTTGGAAGTCAGGGGTTTTAGGCTATCCATCACCCAGATAACATAGTGTGTATTTATTAATGATTTCCTGTCATCTGCCCACCTCTCATCCCATGACCCTTCTGAGGTCCCATGTCTATTGTTCCATACTCTACACCCATATGTGTACATCATTTAGCTCCCAATTATAGCCAAGAACATGCAATATTTGTCTTTCTGTTTCTGAGTTATTTCACTTAAGAAAATGGACTTCGGTTATCCATTTGCTGCAAAAGACATGATTTTTCTTTTTCATGGCTGACTAGTATTCCATTTAGCACGTATACCACATGTTCTCTACCCAATCATCCACTGTTGGACACTAAAGTTGATTCTGTAACTTTGTTATCGTGAATGTGATGTGATAAACATAACAGTAGAGGTATGTTTATGATATAAGTGTTTCTTTTCCATAGGGTAGATAACCAGTAGGGATTTTTCTGAATTGAATGGTAGTTTTATTTTCAGTTCTTTGAGAAATATTCATACTGTTTACAACACAGTTTGTACTGATTTAAATTCCTACCAACAGTGTGTAAGCATTCCCTTTTTCCATATCCTACCAACATGCATTAATTTTTGTCTTTTTAATCTGACTGGTATAAGATGATATTTTATTGTGTTTTAATTTGTGTTTCTCTGACAATTAGTGATGTTGAACATTTTTTACATCCTTTTTATACTTTTCTATGTTTTATTTTGAAAAATATCTATTCACATTCTTTACTCACTTTTCAGTGGGATTATTCATTTGTTATTGTTGAGTTGTTCAAGTTCCTAAATTTTGGTACTCAGAGTCTTATGCTGTTTTGACTAAGCCAGCCTGCGTGCTATCCTTTAGGGATATCAGTCCTCTATAGAATGCATAGTTTGCAAATACTTTCTCCCATTCTGGCAGGTTATCTCTTTGCTCTGTTATTTCTTTTGCTGTGCAGGAGCTTTTTAGTTTAATTAAGTGTCTTATTTATCTATTCTGATTTTGTTGCCTATGCTTTTAAGGTTTTAGTCATAAATTGTCTATGTAGAATGATGTCCTGAAGAGTTTTCTCAGAGTTTTCTTCTAGTATTTTTAAAGTTTCTGGTCTTAAGTATAAGCATTTGATCCATCTTGAGTTGATTTTGTATATAATGAGAGATATGGGTCCAGTTTCATTGTTTTGCAGCTGTCAATCCAGTTTTCCCAGCACCATTTATTGGCAGGGTATCCTTCTGCCAGCGTATGTTCTTGTTGACCTTGTGAAAAATCAGTTGGGTGTAGATAGTGACTTTAAAAGTCATATGTCTTTCTTATTAAATTAATTCCTGAGTAAGTTATAGTTCTTATTTCTATTGTGAATAGAATATTCTTTCATTTCAAATAATAATTGTCAACTAGTAGTACAGGGAAAAGCTAGAGACTTTCGTGTGTTTATTCTATACCAAGAAACCTTCCCAAGTTCACTTATTACAGTTTTATAGTAAGGGTTTTATGGATCAAATAAGAAAAATTTATTACTCTTTCACTAATATTTATTTAGGCATAAATGTAATACCAATTATTTGATATTTTTATTTTATTTAGTAATTAAAAGCTATTAATAAATGTTGAATATGATAAAGTTGGTATCATCCTGTCTTATTATTAATGTTACTAAAATTGATTTAAGTTGATAACTACTGTGAACTTTGTAGCAGGTTTTGTCATAGATTGCATCACATTTAAGTAATTTCCTTCTATTTGTTTTATATTTACAATGCCTAATATAATTATTGCATAATTGTAATAATTATAATAATCTTTAAAAAGTGCCGTCTGCCAGTGTAATAGTATGGATCATCTTGTTTAATTTTTTTGATGCAATTATATTGTTGAATCATTCATGAATTCATGGACTAAATACTCCTTGACATATTTCTTGTGGATTCAATTAATTAGTATTTTATTTAGAATGTTTATCTTACCATAAATCAAATTGTTGCCTGTATTTTCCATTTTGTACTGCTGCATCAAATTTGATATCAAGTTTTAGCAACTTTTACTATTGTTTTCCTTACTTGTCATACCTCTGATTCATTTGTCCTTTAGTTTCAAAGAGTAGAAGTCCTATGCAGGGGGATTTTTTGTCTTTAAGTAAAGAACTAGAAAAAAAAAAAGAAAAAAATAAGGAACTAGGCTTTTTAAAACAAATGAGATGTTCCTTGAGGTACTATATCTCTTCTCATGAGTTCTGCTGGAATTTCTTGCAGTATTTCTCTTACTTAGAGATAACTTCTTGGCTAAGATCAAGTGTAATATTTCACTTACATAGAGAATGGAACTAGATGATTTCTAGGGTCCATCTAACCCTAACATTCCTAATTATTGAATTAATAGGCATTAGAAGTGTAGCCTTCAGAGTCAGATTCCTGGATTTGGATACGACTTAATAGTTGTGGCAATTTATTTAACTTCACTAAGCCTCAGTTTCCACATTTTCCAAAGGTACAGATAAAACTATATAAGTTATTTATTATAGTGTTTGACACACAGTAACTTCTCTATAAATATTAGTAATTTTATGATGGTGAAGACTTTCCATAGACTTATCAGAAGGAATGTTCTTCCTTTTAAAAATGTGGTTTATGTAAAAAAGAAAATTTCACTTCTAATATTGCCATGTTCTGGAAAGTGTGTTTCTTCACATACTTCTTATCCTTTATACATAACAAAGTATCTTTTTCTTAAATAGTATCAATTTTAATGTTTCTTTTGGACCTTTTTCCAGCTCTGTACATATTCTTTGGGCATTTTCAATCACTTTCTTGGCTTTAATTAAAATCTATTTTCAAATGATTATCAAACAGCTCTTTCTCCTCAACTTTAGATTCACATATCCACCTGCCAACTAGGTGTGTCCCCCTGGAGATCTTACAGGCACCTCCATCTTGACCTAATAACAAGGAACCCACTATTTCTCCCAAGATGTTCCCCAAGATTCTCTTCCTTCAGTGCTACCTGTCTGAAAGATGAAGCTGCAATCTTTTCTCACACCCCAAATCTGGAGCTATCTTTTACTCCCCCTACCCTTATCTTTAATTCTCAAGATAATTCTTCAATTCTGAAACATTCCTCAGAGCAGCCCACTACGCTCCATCTGCACTGACTCATCTCTAGTTTAGAAATGTATTAACAAGACTTTCCTTTTAGTAATGATACACTTTTCTGAAAATGCAAATCTGCTGGCCCAAATCTACTAGTTCAGAATTTTTGGTTTCAACCTTCTACTTTGTTCTCCAGACATAACAAGTTTCATTTAATAGTTATGTGAACATACCAAACTCTTTCACAATTCTGTGTTTTTGTATCCCAGAATTCCTTCAAATATACGCCAAGTAATTGGAACACTTGTCTTTTGTTTGTTGACTACCTTACTGCTGTTCATCCTTTAAGTCTCTGCTTAGAAAATGCAATATCAGCAATAATATCAATGAACATAAATGATAATTATAGCAAACAGTTAATGTACAGCCAGTCACTTGGCTAAATGTTTCAACTACATCAGCATATTGTGTCTTTATGATAACCTATAAAATAGGAGCTCTCATTATCCCATCTTCATGCATGAAAAATCTGAGACTTTGAGAGTTTAACTAATTTTCCCATGGTGTGGATGAATTAGAATTTCATCCCAGGTCTCTCTCACTCCTGAGCCTGTTCTCTTTAGATTTCCTCAGCGCCAGAAAGCATTCCTGGCATCAAGTGTCCTTTCTCCTTTTTGTTTATCTGAGCACCACACAGTCTGTTCTAACACTTATAGTCTGTGTATAATCACTTATATCATTCTCTTTGTCTCTGTCTAGTCTCTAAACATAAAATCAGGGACCATTTGACCTTTTGTTAATTTGCAGTTTTTGGTTGGAGCTGGGTTTAAACCCACCACCTCTGGCATATGAGGCTGGCACTCTACCCCTTTAAGCCCCAGGTGCCACCCTAACCTTTTGTTTCTAATACCCAACACAGTGCCTGGCATGTAGTAGATGCTTAGTAAATATTTGATATATGATCACTATGGTCTGAATGTTCCTGTCCTCACTGCCAATCTGATGTTATAATACTAATCCTCCAGGTGCTGCTATTAAGAGATGAGATCCCTGAAAGGTATTTATCATAAGGGTAGGGCCCTTATGAATAGGATTAGTGCCCTTGTAAAAGAAACCCAAAAGAGACTTCTCACTCTTTTCTTCATGTGAGGGCACAGTGAAAAACATAGCTGTTTGTGTATGAGGAGCCAGGACCTAATCAGAACTGAATGTGCCAATGCCTTGATCTTGGACTCCCAGCCTCTACAACCATGGGGAATAAATTTCTGTTGTTTATAAGCTGCTCAGTATATGGTATTGTTTTGGCAACTTGAATGGACTAAGGCAGTGACCCAATGTCACTGTAGCTTCAAAATCCCCTGGCCGTACACGCTTGTAGGAGATCTGGCACTCTTCCTGCAATTCCTTGTCAGTCTAGTCCTTACTTACCCAAGGTCCCTTCTTTGTCTACTTCTGAAATGTAGTCCACCATCTCGGTTAACCCTATGTCCCATCTTCTTATGACTCCTGTAATTCTGGTAATAAACATTTTGCATCTCGTTTTAGTTGAATGAATGAGAGAATGAAGATGTAAATGGCTGAATAAATCCAGGCAAAGTTTTGAATTTAAATCTCATTTATATGATTTCAAACTAACTCCCTCTTCTCCTCACCAAAAATACCTTTCTAAAATGGCTAATCATTGAATATACTGATACAGCATATCTGATAAAACAATTTTTTTTGAGACAGAGTTTCACTTTGTTGCCCTTGGTAGAGTGCTGTGGTATCATAGCTCAAAGCAACCTCAAACTCTCAGGCTCAAGCCATCCTTGTGCCTCAGCCTCCCAAGTAGCTGGGACTACAGGCATCCACCACAAAGCCTGGCTATTTTTAGAGACAGTATCTCATTCTTGCTCAGGCTAGTCTTGAACTCTGGAGCTCCGGCAATCCACCTGCCTCGGCCCCTCAGAGTGCTAGGATTACAGGCAACCCTCAGTGGTGGCTCTGGCAAAACAATTTATATTTTATAGGAAATCTATTTAGCCATCTTTAGATACCACACTATTAGAACTGTTTATTTTTTTCTAAATGTATGTCTATGTTTTTTGGGATCTGAGACTGTTGTGGACAATGTCCTCTACTTTGTGTCTGCTGTGTGATCTAGCAAAATGCTGTGTGCAGAGTAGGCACTCACTTAATAGCAAGTTGATTGATTGAATAATTATTCCACCTATAAACACTTCTGTAGTACATTATCTGATGAGTGTCTATTTTAATATGACTATGGCTATGACCTTCATGTAGTTCATTAGCAAATGAAAAGTATGCTCATTTCCATGGAAGGAAATGAGAATATAAAAAATGTGGTTCTATTTGTAGTGCCATTACTGTCTTACTATTTGATTAAGAACAAATTCTTAACCTTTTAATGCTACCAGTTACCTATGACTCTGATCTCAAGGGCTATTGCAATACCAAAATCCTGGGGAGGATAATGTAACAACCCTGACCTATTTGAAAGGATAAAAATAGGCCACAAATGAGGGAATTCATTGACCAGAATCAATCAGTAGTAGGGTAGAGGCGATGTCTTTAGAAACAAACAAAGAAAAAAAAGCAAACAAGCAATTTTACAATCCCATTTTCAATCATAATTCCTGGTGAGAGTATCACCATTTTGCTGATACGAACACTGATGCTTAGAAATTTTTAAAAAATTGAGCCAAATCATACAACTAGTAAGAGGCAGTCATTTCTATTATGCATCTTTTCCTCCCCAAGTCACCCCATTGTTTGTGGTCACTTCTTAGTTTGAAATGTTTGTGTTATAGGATATCTAACATCTAGTTCCTTAGGAAAAGGTTGCTGGAAGTGGCAGCTAAAACTAAGAAACCTGTTAGTAAAATCTTTGAATATTCCTTGTGGTCACGTCTCTGATGTGCATGTACGGAACCCCTCCTCCCTGCCAGGCACCTTGCTGTGTCCTAGGGGCAGGCAAGGAAGAGAAAAGCAGTGTGCTGCCCCTCAGAGCATTCTGGGTTGTGAAAGGTAAGAAGCTTCCCAGGTCGGCAAAAGGAAGGAAGGATATTCCAGTAGAGGAGAAAGCAGGTAGAAAGTCAGAGGAGCATGCAGGCCTGTGCTTTTAGGGGCTGTGTTTCCATCTGCTTGGAGGGCCAAGGGCCATTGCAAAAGTGAAAGCAAAGGAGAGTGGAAAAACAAATTGAGGCAAAACCAAGCAGAGTCTTGAGCTGAGGAATCTGGCTTTACCTGGGCATTGTTGATAGGCAATGGAGAAGCCACAGGTAATGTTAAACAGGAGGCTTCTAGGATCAAATTTAGGTTTTAGAAACAATTGACTAATATTGAAGAGGAAATGCACCAGGTATTGGTAGTGGAAGGAATGAGGGAAAGAATGATGACCTTGGGTATAGATAATATTGCTGTGAACTGGAAGCTGAAGCTGAACCACTTTTCCTTGCTAGGTAAGTGGAAGCTGCCGTATTATTAGCTTGACTAAATGATTTGGGTTGGGTTGTAGTCATGGGAAAGTTGGTATATTTGGCAACTTTTGAAAGTTACTGGCTACTTTATCCTAATTTCTCTTTGTTCTAAATTAAAGCTCACTCCAGTGATTTTCTGGCCATCTTTGCACTAAGGTTGTAATGATTCTTTTCACTGATTTGTTTCCATTGACTGTTTATATCCTTTCCTGCCCATTTGCCATTTATATCATAACTTTCCTGTGTTTGCTCCTAATGTGTTATAATTGTTCATAATCTGGTCTTTACCTGGTCCTGATTCCTGCCAATATATATTTTTTCTTCCCTTGAGGAAAGTATATCCATATTAGGTTTCTAATGTTCTTCTCCTTTTATAAATATTAAGGCAACGATTCAATTTAAATTAAAAAATAATGTTTTTCTATTTCTTCTTCTATATCAATAAATTATCTTTGTCATCTTTTAAAAGCTGTATTGTCCCATAATTTTCGTCTGTTCTCCTGTTGTTCCATTTTGTTGTTCCCCGGAGGATGTAAGAATATATACTGATATAATGAACAATGTGGAAATAAAAAAAAAAAAAAAAAAAAAAAATTTAGGGTCATATTCATATTCTATGGTGTTTACCAGTGATCTATTTCAAAATAAGATGTATAATTCAGTCCTGATGAATCAAATATTTAAGAAACATTCTTTAAGTGGAGAAATATACATAGAAAAAATCACTACTGACCCTGAGAGGCCTCCTTGAATGATTCTTGTGTGGATGATTTAACTTCAATTTCAGCCCGGCTTCTTCTACTAAGGGTTATCATAGTGAACATTGCTCATGAGGGCTCTGGGAGTATAAATGGGGGTCAGAGATCAAAACACATTAGATATAATATTAGATAAAATATTAGCAGGCCTGGAAATATTCACAAAGTCATACATTATATTAGAGCTACCATATTCCATGTAGGAAAATAAAAGTGGGAAATTGCACAATCCACTTCCTTTGTTATTACAGAAATTAAAGGTCTAATTTAGAATTGTGAATTTATGTAAATATCCATTAATACCACTTTATTAGTTCAGGTACTCAGGGTATGAATATATAACTATAATAGGATTTTTATAGAGTCTACATTAGTAATTAGTAATTCAGAGGATATATATATGTATGTATACAGACGAGGTTTTGTTAAATTTATAGAACTACATAGATGCTCTGAGCAGCCCTTCAAGTTCATATTAAACCATGCTTATGAATATTACTTAATGGATACATTTTATTCTTTCTATGAATCCCATGATGGTGTGTGATGATATTGTTGCTAATAGTGATAATGGCAACAGCTATCAGTTCTTTGTACCTAACAAGTACTTTGACACTTTTGCCACATTTGTATTGGTGGCATGCAACCTTCCTAGCCCTGCAGTTTAGGCATTATTCTAATTTTAAAGAAAAGAAAAGAGACAAACGGGGAGATAAGAGGAATTTTCTCCAGGTTACATAAAAGTGTAGTGGAACTGAGAAGTAAAGCAAAGTCTATGCTCTTCTCTTGATCACAGGACAGTGGTCATAAAGCAGCAAAGAGTATGAACAAAGTAGAGAGTGATTCCATTTCACTCAAAGCAAGATGGCAGGTTTTTTTTTTTTTTTTCTTTCTATGATTGGGAATGTTGACAGAGAATCCTGATGATATCCCTGCATAGTTTTTCTCTGTTTTATAATTGCAGGGATCATTGTATACCCCATAAATATATAAACCTTGGAAAATGTAACCACTTTTGTTATTCTTCTTTGGCATCTGTCTTGAATTTGTGTGACAATTTGTGCCTATCCTGGTGAAAGTGGAGAATTAAATGATTATTGATTCAGTAAACTTAATTGATCTGAATAGTTTAATTATCTCTTCTCTTTGTTTAACTGTTATGCTTACCTTTAAAAAATTGATAGCTATACAGTGTGTGCAAAGAGTGTAAATGATCGATACATATATGTAATTTAAAGAAGAGGAGTAGCCACACACTTGTTAACTCATCTTACCAAATAGGACTATACCAACAGCTTAAAGCCACCATTTGCTCTTCCTGAAACCCATTGCTGTCCCTTCATCTCAAAAGTAATCATTGTTCTGAGTTATATACTTAACAACCCCCTTGTTTTTCCTCAAGGAAAACCACATGTGGTCACAACAGAAGGTTTGTGATTATTCTCTTTTTGAACCAAGTGAAAGACACCTGGGAGAAAGAGCTAGCCTAGACCCATTTAAGTTCTATCCTGTGAAGTACAGAAAATCCAGGATTAGTTTTAAAATATACCAGGGAAAAAAGTTAGGTAGAAAAATGTTGAAGTTGGGTGATCAGTACTTGGGAGTTCTTTGTATAATTTTCTCTTCTTTGGAAATGATCACTAAATGCTCATTGTAAGAAGTTTAGAAAATTCTGCTTCAGAAGACTTCTATTAAAAAGGAAGGAGAGTCTAATGAAGAAAATCTATTTGGCATGTACCACTCAGCAAACTGGGGACTGAGAAGCACAACAGCTGGTGAGGTAGAATGCCTGGTCAATGTCAAGAGAACTCCAGGATGTACTAGTATACAGTCCCACAAAGAGTATGTACATGTTCCTTTCTTTTTGCATCCACACCATCTATTTTTTGATAAAAGCCATTCTCATTGGGGTAAAGTGATATCTCACTATGGTTTTAATTTGCATTTGTCTGATGATTAGGAATGTTGGCATTTTTTCATATATTTATCATCCATTGGTCTATCTTCTTTTGAAAAGCTTCTGTTCATGTCTTTTGCCCACTTTTTAATGGAGTTGTTTGATTTTTTTTCTTCCTGATTTGCTTGAGTTCTTTGTAGATTCTGGTTATTAGCACTTTATCAGATGTATGGCCTGTAAATATTTTCTCCCATTCTGTGGGTTGTCTATTTACTCTATTGATCATGTCTTTGGCTGTGTGGAAGATTTTTAATTTAACCAAGCCTCCTTTATTTACTTTCGTTGGTACTGTGCTTGCCCTTGGGGTCTTCTTCATAAATTCTTTGCCTACAATGATGATATCTAGAAGAGTAGAACCTCCATGGAAAATAGCATGGAGATTCCCCAAAGATCTAAACATAGACCTGCTATTTGATCCAGCAATCCCACTACTTGGTACTTACCCAAAAGAAAAAAATTCATCTTATGAAAAAGATATTTGCACCAGAATGTTTACTGCAGCCCAGTTCACAATCACTAAGATGTGGAATCCACCCAAGTGGCCATTGATTCATTACTGAAGTAATAAAATGTATATATCTACTATGAAGTACTATTCAACAACATCTGTGGAGGTGGAGACCATACTCCTGAAAGAGTTATTTCAAGAATGGATATACAAATACAACATGTACTCACTTTGAAATTGGAACTAACCAATCAGCACTCATGTGCACAGATGGAAGTAAAACTCAATGGAAATCAAGCAAGTGGGAAGGCAGAGGAGAAGATGAATGAAATCATATCTAATAGGTACAATGTACACCATCTGGGTGATGGGCACACTTTCAGTCAAGCAATACAAATACAGTCCACATAACCAAGACATTTATAACATGTTGTTATATTCTGAAATTAAAAAGAAATATTTAGCAATAAAATGGAGTGAAGTAATGATACATGCATGACATGGGGCATTTAAAAAATAATATTTGAGAGAGAAAAACTTATGTTCATAAAAAAATTTTATGCATAAAGGTTTATAGCAGCTTCATTTGTTAGAGCCCTGAAACTAGAAACCTCACAAATGTGTGGATGATAAAACAAACATATATCAATTACTACTTAAAAAAGAAATGAACTATCAATCTGTGCAACAAGTTGGATAGATCTCAAAGGAGTTATGCTAAATAAAAAAAAAAAAATCACAAACAATTCCCCCCCACCAAAAAAAAAGAACTCAAGGAGAGGTACTCAATGCATCAGAATGTCTGTAGAATGTGTGAATATTTTCTCTACAGGAAAACTTCAAGGTGGGTGGTGGGCACACAGCTTGGGTGCTGTCACCTCCAATTAGGAGCAAGTACATTCATCAGATGGAGAAAAAGAATAGGAAGGCCACACTCCTACAACTTCAGGGATTGGCCTGCAGCAGGGTCTTGCTGGGGAGTGGAAAGTGTTTTAATCCTAAATCAAATTCAGAGTTTTGATTAATAGCTAGGACTAGACAATACTGGTTACTGAATTGAATTTTTGTTTGTGAATTAAAGTATCAGCAAGACTTTATACTACCTAGAAGTGGCTTGCAAAGTCATGTGTCTTGCCTGCATTTTCACCCAGTGACAGAGATGAGCTACATATGTTGAGTCCATTTGGAAGTTTTAAAGAGGTAGATTGAAAACAAAAAAGATGAAGAAGATGCTTTTGGTTTACAAAGCAAGCATTCTGCTTGTTGAGTGTGTTTCATATATCTATTACCCTATTTTGACCTACAATAGCCATATGGATGATCAAGGAAAGTATCAGTCACTGCAACTTACCAGTAAAGAAATTAAAGTGTAAAGGAAGTTGAGAGCTTTGCCCAGGATCAACGTTGCAAAAACTGAACTGAACTGAAGCAAAGGTGGGATCTAGGTCTCTGATTTGTTTACTGGTCCAGGGTGTTGTGCATTATCTCCCAAGTCCAGGCCAGTCCTAAATATTGAAGAAACTCTGAGAAATGAAATAAAAGAATTAAAGACTCTCTTTGGGGGTAAGGAAGAAGCTTTGGGTGCTACCTTGTGGATCTTACACACTAGCCCTGTGGCTGGGTACCTCTAGACCTCAGGGCCTTGTCTCCAGGGATCTCAGAGACTGAAAACCAGTTCGTATTTAGAGAAAGCTGGTGGAGCTAGCCTTATTTTTTGGAATTAATAATCTGAGAAGGCCTTTGTAGGTTATGATTTTTCTTCTAATGGCCCAGTGTTGATCAATCAGCCAGTCAAAAAAACAGTGACTCCCCTTCTAATGTATCTATTAAGTTCTCCAGGTAGAGATAGACATTAAGTAGTTTATTCATATAATATATAGACTGTTGTTCAGTAAATTAATGAACACCACCATTGTGCTTAGCAATGGAGGTGAGATGGCTAGAAAAAAAAGAAGATATAAAAAGAGAAGAAAAGGAAGAAAGAAAGGAGGGAAAAAGAAGGAAAGGAAAAGAAAAAAATGTAGTCTCTGCTCTTATGGGACTTATAATCTAGGACAGGGAATAAGCATTAATGAAAGAATCACACAAATAAAGGAAAATATCAGCTGTGGTAAGTGGGAGAGGATGTGGTGTTATGTGTATAAAAATCCAGTACAGGGATATGTGCCCTAGTTAGCAGAGTTAGAGCAAGCTGAAGGAATTTAGCATTTAATCAGGAAAGATTAACTCAGTACATCCTGTTGAGGTCAGGCAAGGGGAAAGGGAGATAGTTTTTAGAGACTTCTCTTCCAGAAGAGTTATCTTTCTTTCCTGAGAAAAATAGACGATTAATATAAATAGAATTAAAATTGAATTAATTTCCACAGGGAGAGCATCTTACTTTCATTGATCTAGGAAACATGAAAAACCTGAACTTAGTACTTTCATAACTTCTGTGCTTTTAATTTCTGTAGAATAAGCTCTTTGTTATGCTTTAGGCTTTGAGGGAGGAGGAATTAAGTCTTGGACTTAATTTCTTTTTAATTAACATGGTGACAAAAATGTAACTTTAGCAGGAGTCAACTGAAGTCTCTACTTCCCAAGGCAGAGGAGGGCTGGCAGGGAAGACAGAAGGATTGTTAGTCAAAACAGTGAGCGGTCCCCCAGAACAGCTTCACTGTAGGGTGAAGATGGCTGGGAAGGGGTGCTGGGATGGTGAAAAAGAGTGAGAGAGAGTAGCAGGTCTTTGGGAAGAAGGCAGAGAACAAAAAGATGCAGGGTTTCAATAGGGCTGTTGGTGCCCCAGGGGTAAATCTCCTTGCGGTCTGTCATCCTTCCATCTCTCTCTGCATTTATTCCCATGCCTTGCACAGTGCATTGCACAAACTGCTTTGCCAAAGCACTGAATAGATGATGAAAGTATTTTTGAATAGCTTGAAATCAATAATTCCTATAAAGTTATCAAGAGAAAGCAAGGACCTTGGAAAGAATAGAGAAAAAACTAAGCTGCCAAATGTGTGTGTGGGTGATGGATGCGGTGGTGGTAAATCGCTGACCATCCAAATTAGCCATTAGCAAGCTGCATTGCCAAACCTTGATTTTTGGTTATGTGCTCCAGTGAATTGGTGACTCTTTACCCTTCTTTCTCTGTGGTGTATATGCATGACAGTTTTTGGAGACCTTGAAAACCCAGCTTGGTTTCAAGATGGGTAAGTCAAGATGATTTCTGGCAGATTACTGATCTTAGAAAGGGGCAGGCACTGTGTGGGGCTGCTGTCCTGGAGACATAGAATATTCACCTTTCCCCCCTACACTCCAACAGGTAGGAAAGAAGGCAGAACACTGAGGAAGGGCAAGGGTTGAGAGCTTCCTGTATCTCTTTTGGTTTTGGTTGGAGGAACGATAATTTAGTTCTATCACTTCCCTTAAGGCTTCTACTATATATATTCACTATATTTTTAATTACAAGAAGCTATCACACATTGGCAGCATTCAATGAAGTGCCACATCTGTACCAAGATTATCATCATTACATCAAATCAATGACTTTCTGTGCTTTTTGAGAATAATCATAACCATACTGCAGCCTCATATAAAGCGCATTAATCAAATCAGGAAAAATACATTGCAATAAATCAAAAGGCATGCAGAAATAATAATGTAGCTGAAAAGGAGGGAGAGAACTATTGCTTATTCAAAAGTTGGTAACAAATTTCCCTGTCAGTTTGCTTTTCTCTCTTAAGATAATTTTGATGCTTAGAACAGTGCCTGACATATTTAGGTGCTCAATATACATTTGTTAACTGAATGAATGAATTTTCAGGCCCTCATATTCATTTTATCACCTGTGTAATTAATTACAATTACTCTCTTGGATTAATAATGGACTTGTGGAAATGAACCCCTCATTTTTAAACCCAGTTTTAGTGCCATATGTGGCTTACTCTCTAGAGATATGTAAGGTAGTGTTATTTGCTAGGATGCTTGGTTTCTGTGTTCTTATTTACTTTTTCTTTTTTTTGGTTTATGGATTAGTGTGAAGTTAGTCTGAGTATCAGAGTAGTAAATTTGAATCCATCATATCAAGAAGTGACTTGAATGCATTTATCTGGGCCATTAAGATAAGCAACTATTATATTATCAGCTACTTTTGATTATGACCTAAAAACTGGGTGGATGGGCTCACACTTTAGGTTAATGGCAGGTGGTTGGGCCTCCTTATTCTATATCCATTCCTAATTATAGATAAGTTATAGGGCTCTTGAGTGACATAAGTGGTGTGAGGATAGCTACATAGGAAAGTCCCCATAGCTTGCCTCCCTTGCTGTGTTCAAAAGGGAATTTCTAGGTAGGCCAGGGAATTTTTGTTTCATTGTGGTGATATAACCCTATGATAGCCCATCTCATTCACTAAGTATATCAAAAACTCTGGACATAAAAGCAAAAATCTAGGCTGGGTTCCCATAGCTCAGTGGTTAGGATGCCAGCCACATGCTCTGGGGCTGGTGGGCTCAAACGTGGCATGGGCCTGCTAAACTAATAAATCAAAAGCTGAACATTGTGGTGGGTGCCTGTAGTCCCAGATACTAGGAAAGCTGAGGCAAGAGAATCGCTTGAGCCCAAGAGTTTCAGGTTGCCGTGAGCTATGATGTCACAGCGCTCTACTGAGGGTGACAAAGTAAGACTTTGTCTTAATAAAAAAAAAAAAAAAAAGGAAAAAAAAAAAAAAAAAAATAAAAAAAAAGTCTATCAAAGACTCATGTATTGAAATAAACAAAAGTAGGCAGATTGTGAAGGAGCAATCCATAGGGGGTGGGAACAGTGAATCTTTTTCTTTATTTCTCTCTTAACTTTCTCACAAGGGTAGGCCTCATTTGTGGAGCTCCTTAGCAGAGGTTTCTGACACTCTGGTAAATACCCTGCCTCTCTAAGAGAACAGAGAAAGGGACATCTGTGGCCCTTTGGAGAGGAGAGCCTAGAGGAGGCTCTTTCTGCTGTGTGTGAATCCACACGAGTCTTAGACCAACCGCTAAGCTATTCATTTATAATTAAGATCCAAATAAGGTAACACAGGATTAGAAATATAACCTAAAATTTAAAACATTGCTCACAGAAGATGAGGCAGAATTTATAATCTGTACCTAAATGAGTTAATTGCCTGATAAACAAAAGCTTTAGCACTCTTCAGAGAACTATAATAGGACCCAGGTTCTACAGACAATAATACTTAGAAGGTCCAACATACAATCTAAAATTATTCAAATATAAAAACCAAACAAAAACAAAAACAGGAAAACGTAAAACAAATTTCCAAGGGAAAGGACAATCCACAGAACTAAACCTAATATAATTCAGATGTTAAGCTATTAGAAAAAGATGTTAAATAATCTATAACATATAGGCTTAACAAGTAAAGGAAAATATATAATACATTTCAACAGAGAAATAGTAAGTGTGAAAGAGAACAAAATGGAAATTTCATAACTGAAAATAGAATATCTGAAAAATGTATCTCATCTCCCTAAGCATATTTGATAGCAGAATGGAGATTACAAAATAAAGAGTCAGTGAACATGAAGGCCGATTAATATAAATTATTCAATCTGAAGAACAGAGAACAAGACAGATTGAAACAAACAAACAAACAAGCAAGCAAAGAAACAAACAAACTATACCCAGAAATTTAGGCACCCATGGGACTATATAACAAAACATAATATGTGAAAATGAAGTTCTAGGGGAGAGGAGAAAGATTGAGATAGAAAAATATTTGAAAAAATAATGGCCAAAACCAAATTTGTGAAAGGAAAAAATTTATAAAATCAAGCTTGATGAAGAGTAAACAGTATGGACTCAAAATAAAACAAAACAGAACTATACCTAGTTACAATTGAACTGGTGAAAATAAAAGATAAATACAATGTTCTAAAAGCAACTATATAAAACACCTTGCATATGGGTGAACAATAATTTGAATTACTGTGGATTTCTCACCTGAATATATGGAGACAAGTGACAATGGAATATTTTTAAAGTGCTGAAAGAAAAGAACTGTTAATTCACAATTCTAACTCCTATTTTAAAGTCTCTCAGAATTTAAGATGAAGGAGACTTCATTACAGGATGAAGAAAATTTGT
Organism: Otolemur garnettii; assembly: GCF_000181295.1. NCBI lineage: Eukaryota > Metazoa > Chordata > Mammalia > Primates > Galagidae > Otolemur > Otolemur garnettii. The sequence continues at coordinate 7,294,051 of NW_003852431.1, forward strand.
CTCTAACATAGCTGCTTTATAAGAAATACTAAAGGATGCTTTTCATGATGAAGAGAAATGGTGCTAGAGGGCAAATTGGGATGGTACATAGTTGGATAATTATAAAAGACTATTGTTTTCCTTCTTAGTTCTTTAAAATACATATGATTGATTAAGGCAAAAATTATGACACTTTTGGGTGAAATTTTCAATGTATGTGGGTGCCACACATATAGCAACTATAACATATACTTCAGTTGGACAGAGTGGTAAATGGCCAATTTGATTTAAAGTCTTGTCCATTTTACATGAAGTGGTACAATATTAACTCTATGTAGACTATGAAAGATTAGGTACATATATTATAATGCCTAGAGAAACCACTAAACGTAATACAAAAGGATATAGCTAAAAATGTAACAGAGAAATTAAAATGGATATTAAAAAATATTTACATAACCAATGAGAAAGCATCAAAGGAGGAGCATAAAAACAAACCACAGAGGGAAGAAGAGAAAAGAAATAACAAAATGGTTGACTTAATGGTTGACACCCTTAATTACATTAAATGCTAATGGCTGAAACACTAAAATTAAAAGGCAGAGATTGACAAAGTGAATAAAAAACTCAAGATGTTATGATATACTTCTTACAAGAGCTGTTCATTAAATATGAAGACACAAATTGGTTGAACATAAATTGATGGAACAATATATACAATGAAAATAATAAACATATCAAGGCTGGATTGATTTTTTATAAATTCAGATTAAATAGATTTCAAGACTCAGAATGTTAAAGTTAAAGAGATATTTATAAAGATAATCATATGACCATTCATTAGGAAGACAAAACAATTATAAATCTGTGTGCTTCTAACAATAGAGCATTAAACTTACTTTCCAGATCACCTAGCCACCTTGGGAAAGGCAATGTTCAGCCTGCTTAGACACTCCTCACTCAGAATGGCTTCAGTTACTCATGATGAACAGGGTGGCCATAAAGTTTGTGTGTAACTGCACACGGACTTTATGGCCACCCTGTGTGGTCCTTGAGTCACAGTGTAAAGTTAGGGGACCTGATTGTTCTCTCATCATTCACTAGTGTTCAACTTTTCATTTTTATTTTTTCAGGTATTTCAAAGTGATGACTACAAATAAGAAGAGAAATTCAAATTAAAAATTAAAAAATGAAAACCTTAGCTTTTGAATCAACTCTGCATAGTTTAAAAAACTTAGCAGTCTCTTCTTTTTGGCAGAATACCATGCCAAGTGGTACAGAAGCACACAATATAACCTTATGCAACTGAAAAATAATCTTCAAGTACTATAGTCTGATTCATGGTCCACCAAAATTCATGTGTTAAAGTCCGAGGCTCCAGTTTCTCAGAAGGGGCCTGTATATGGAGATAGGTATTTAAATAGATAATTAAGTTAAAATGAGGTCATTATGCTGTAGGTACATTTATATGTGAAGGAAATTGGGACTCAGACATACACAGAGGGAGGACCATGTGAAGACACAGGGAGAAGATGGCCACCTGCAAGCCAAGGGTGAGACCTCAGGAGAAACCAGTCCCCCCAACACCTTGATCTCAGATGTTCCAGCCTCCAGAATTGTGAGGAAACAAAATTTCTATTGCTCAGGCCACCCAATCTTTAGCACTTCTTTATGGCAACCCTGGCAAAGTGATAAACTAGACAAATATCACAGAAGTAGCCGGAGAAAAGAGTGGTCCTTCCAAGACTGAGCAACAGCTGAATAATGTGCAATTGGAAGTTATTTCCTGCTCTGCAAAGGTGGTTCCTATCCTAGGATTTTATTGTTAATACTTGTTAAGTTTTTCAATATGTATGGGTAGGTAATTCAGGATTTTCCTGTGTAATGAGAAAAATGGAAGTAAATTATTATTTCCATAAAATGTTGGAGTGGCTGTAATTGTAGCTGAAAGGATGGTTTTATTATATGGGAAAGGGCACTGTTGGCCAGAGCCAATTCATTAGACTGCTCTGGCAGGCTGTTGTTATTATTATTATTTCTAGCCCTTACTAGATTTCATTCTTTTAGATAAAAACATGCATATCAGCTTTGGAGTTTGATTGCCTTATGGGCATAAAGCTTTGCATATTTACTGCCCATGAATCATACCAGCATGTGAAATCCAGAGAAGATTCAATTTTTCCTGCTAGATGCACCTCCAGCCATTTAATTAAAATATGTATTATTAATAAAACTATATTTAAGTCATATTTTTTACAGATATGACTGAAACATTAAGTGCAAATTGTTTCATACTTTCATAGTAATTTGCTTTTAACGTTTTGTGCCTTAATCAAGGTAGCACACTAGTCAGAGGTTTGTGGTACTGCAGACTTCTCAGTGATGAAACTGAGAGAAAACAAGTGGAGTGGTGATTAATGAAAAGACACGTTTACTTTTCGGAAAGACACCATGGTTTTATTGCAAAAGGGATCTGTACTGAATTGGAAAGTGCAATAAAAGAAACAGCAGAAAAGACTAGTCTCTATTTTACTACATAGCAATGACATTTGCCATTTGCATGACAGCTTTGTGCATGCTTTGGAGCCAGTGCTGTGTTTCAGCCTTGCTGTCTGCCTTTAGATGTCACAGTTGTTCTTCCACTGAACTGAAATGACTTCCCTTCTGCGTGTTCACAATTCTTCCACTTTCCAGCATCTTTGTAGAATCGTTAATACTGATTAAAGGCACTAGCGCTCACTTGCGCAGTCCTTAGGAGGGATTGATTCACAAAAGTTTTATTAAAATAGCTGGGGAAAGCGATGGCTGGGTGACTCTGTAGACATTGTATAGCTTGCTGTAAGAATATACCCATGGTTTATGGAGTTTGTTAGTACTGATAAAACTTCCAAGCTCTTGCATTTGGTGAAAGTGATGATAGTGGGAAGTAGGGCAGAGAAAACAGAAAGGAAAAAGGTTTGTATGCAATGACTTCTTACTATTTGCCAGACATCATGCTAGCCCATTTGCCAATTTATGTTATTTAATCTTCGTGACAAAACTTCAAGGGAGAAATGAATGTCTCCTGGGTTCACACAAAGAAAGGTAGGTTCTGGGAAGTTATGTAACCAGCACAGCTGTGCAGTTGCTAAATGACTGAATCCAAAATCAGAGCTTTGACTTTTAACTTCAAAGCTCAAGTGCAACCATTCTGTATTCCCTTGCATATTGGGCTTCCATGAATGCATGTTTTTTATATGTCGCTAATTAATCATGTGACCATCACTACCAACTCCCCCACATCATAAGGCCTCCAACAGTCGACGGCTCTTGTTCTTACACTTGCCTGCTCTTGACCTTTGGTAATCCTGTAATATTTCCCTTCACCTCACTGCTTTTGTTTCTACCCACAGTGGAAGTCTAGGTTACTCCGAGTGGAGTGACGATGAACCCTCTATTTTTATATGTTCTTTAACATAGCGATCTTACATTGTCATGCTATTTAGCATTTTAAATTAAATTCCATTGTACTAGTTCTTTGCTAAGTGGCCTGACTGCTAAAATTTAATTTTTTAAAGTAATTCGTTTGTGACTATAGAGCCTGTAATGATAGAGTTCAAATTTAATGACGCATCCTCCTGTACTTTAAAATAATCTAGATGAGAAGTTACCAGCTCTGTTAAAAAGAAGATAGTATTTTAGTGTATTTCCTTTCCATACGTGTGTGTGTGTGTATACATGTTTGTGTGTATACATACACATGCACACACACACACACACACACATATATTTAGTGTGGTTCTGACTACATGACATCTATTTAGGTGGTATTGACCTGGATAGTTCTCCTTAACAGCTTGGAACTGACTCAGGTTATAATATAAAAATGTTCACTGCTATGTGTTGGCTATGGTACAGACACATCTCATACTAAATTCACATTTCAGAGACGCTTGACTTTTGCCTACGATGTCTCCCATTTTTCTATACCAACTAGAGCAGCTGAACCCCATTGCCACCAGAAAAATGCATTCCTCTTTCTTATCTCTAACCAATGGGGGACTTGACTTTAAAATAATGTTGACTGTTTAAAATCATGATGACAACTATGCCTAAAAACCAAATGAAGCAAACTAATATCTAATTTTCCATAATTGCCGAAGGATATCTAGGCAAAGAAACAGCAAGTTCCCAAAGCCCAAGACAATCTAAATTCCAAGAAAAAAAAAGTGGCAAATTCCTGAGTCTGGTTTTGCAGGGTGCTGGCGAGTTTCTGTGCTCTGTACCTTTTAAAATGCTGTCTTTCACTGAGCATCCTTGGAGAGAATTCCAGTGGCTTCCCAGAGGGGCCGCTGCCTCTCAACTCCATGGAACTCTTGGCATGGAAATTAACCAAACTCCAAAAGCTTTTGTGTTCTGGAAAACAAACAAAACATACTCTGAGGGACTTATTATTTGCAACACTTAAATTCCAAAACACATGCATGAGCACACACACACACACTGATCCCTATTTCAAAGTCTGATGACCTGTCTTGAAAATTTTGTAAGTAGGCCCCCAAAGCAGCATAATCTCTCTCAAACCAGCCCAACACATACAAAGTAGAGAAAAAAACCTAAAATAAATACAATTATCTGGGTACCACAGTTGCACAAACACAAACATTCAAAGAAGAAAAGCCTGAGAGGAAATAATCTAGAGAAAGCCAGCGACTCTGGCAGGCGTGGGTAACAGAGAAGCCCTTTATGGGGCGGCAGCTGTTAAAACACCAATCATACCATATGGTCCAATTGAGCAAGGCTTGGCCTCTGAAAATATTGTTGGGTTAGGTGCTATTTTTTCCACCGTGCCACATACATTTTCAGAATTGGAAATGTCCCAGGGGAGCCCCATGGCAGCAAAGTGACTGAGATCTGTTAAACAAAGTGTTATCTGGTGCTGTCCTTATTTATAATTCTCCATTCTGCTTTCTGAGTCAGGGGAGGTTCAGTAAGTCTCATTTTCGGGCAGATATGGATGAGATAAGACATGGAAAATTTACTTAAGTGAGGTTAATCAGTTTTGCTTTTAAACTTACATATAGTTCTAGAAAAGTTGAAATACCTTAGTCACTTTCTTTTTGCCTCTAACCTGTGAGGTTGGACCGTGTTCTTCCTGATCCATCTCTCGTCTGTCCACCCAAAATACCTATTGCGTTTATACTGAGAAGGATGGTTGCAAACAACCATTGTAATGCTCACCTACATCCCCGTCTTCGCTCCAGTCTGATTTTTGGAACACTCATTTTTATATATGATTTATTATTTATTTATTTTTTATTATTCCGGATTGAGGGTACAATGTTTGCATTTGTTAGATAAAGTCTCTCTTATAATTGTGTCCCACCACCTACAGGTGTGTCATATACCCTAACATTATGCCCATTAAGGACACACCCATTCCCTCCCTCTTCCCCTCTCTCCACTCCCTCACACTTCTACCCCCACACCTTGAATGGAATTTTTTCTTATGTGGATATTAGATCGTCTACTGGCTTCATAGTAGAATGGAATGTGCATTTTTAAATGGAAATTTTTAAAAAGTAATATAGTGCTGGCGTTTATCCTAAAGGGCTGCTTCCAAATACTCTTCTCCACATTAGTAAGAACCTTGTAAGAGGTGCCCCAGTTCAGTCCTTACTTCTGCTGATGGATCCTAATATAAGCAACTGTCATTTTTTTTTCTTTTTGAATTGCTTTGAGCAATGCAACTGAGAAGTTGATGAATTACTTGTGAGCTTGTTGTAGACATTTCAGAAAAAAATTCAGAGACATTTAAATTTTTTGGTACATTTTGCTTAAATTATGAAAAGGGTCATGAGTAAGAAAAACAATTTGATGCCTCAGGAAGCCTGCATAGCTTTTTCTTTCAAACGCAATTCTTGAACCCTGAGATGGACTGTGTCTGTCCTTTGTGGTCCCACAATATGCAGTGCAAATCTTTGTGCTTACCACTTTGTAGTCAATGGATATCCTTCTGTGTTTATTTCTCTCAGTAGTCTGAAAGCTCCTTGATGGCAGGCACTGTATCTAATTCATTTGTATGCCCAGTTACCTAACAAATATGTGTTTAACCGAACTGAAATGGGGGTAGGGAGTAGAGGGAACTACACTTGGCGTAAGAATCTACATTTATTTTGGAGCATTCTTTATTTAAAAGCTGAGATAGAATTTGGCTACAAATACCTGAGAGGTTTTTGTCAAACTTTTTATCTTGGATTTGCTTGTTCTCTTTTTCTGGGGCATTTGCTGAATCTATTGATTTTAGAAACTTTTCTCTGGTTAGACATGTTATTGTATGATAATTCTCTGTGATGAAAATTAATTTCTAGATCCTTAAACATAAATTTGCAAAAAATTCTTTCATTTACAAGCATCTCTACTGTGTCCTCTTGGTAGTTTCTACCTTCTGTGGACAAGACTATCAGTATTTGTACGTGTAATGTACAGTTCTAAGTATTTTCCAATTTCTGTTGTTTTTGTAAGCAATGCATTATTTAGAAGGTTATTTTTACTCTAAAATGATTGTTCATTTAAACTATCTTTTTCTATTGATATCACTATGTTGTTGACAGAGAATGTTATCTACATGATGTGGATTTTTTTAGAAAAATATATTTTATTATTTTTAGGGCAATTTTAGGTTCATAGCAAAATTTAGTGGAAAAGACAAAGATATCTCCGATATCTTCTACTTCTACACGTACACAGCCTTCCCTATTATCAACACCCTACAAGATTGGTCCATTTATTGCATTGACGCATCATTATCACTCAAAGACCATTAGGGTTTTACTCTTGGTGCCACTAATTCTGTGAGTTTGGACAAATGTATGAAAATATATACCCTCCAGTATGGGTAGTATCATACAGAATAATTTCACTGTCTATAATGCTCCATGCTCTGTGCATTCATCTCCTCCTCTCCTTTAACCCCTGGAAACCACTGATCTTTCCACTGTTTCTGTAGCTTTGCCTTTTCTGAATGTCATACAGTTGGAATCACATACATATAGAAGGTGGCCTTTTCAGACTGGCTTCTTTCACTTAGCAATGTGCATTTAAGGTTCCTTGTTATCTTGTTGTGGCTTGATAGGTTATTTCTTTTTAGCACTAAAGAATATTTTATTGTCTCAGTGTGCTATAGTTTATTTAGTCATTCACTTACTGAAGGGCATGCTGGTTGCTTTCAAGTCTTGGCAATTGGGAATACTACCGCTATAAACATCTGCATGTAGGTTTTTGTGTGGACATAAGTTTTCAACTTCTTTGGATAAACCCCAAGGGGTATAGTAGCTAGAATGCATGGTATGAGTATGTTTAATTAGTACCGAACTGTCTTCCAAAGTAGCTGTCATCATTTTGCCTTCCCATCAATGAATGAAAGTCTGTGCCTTATTCATTGGCCATTGTATTACGTAGGTAGTGGTATATCATTGTTGCTTTAATATGCATTTCTCTGATGACAAATTTCTCCATGAAGAGAAAAAAACACCAGAATAGCAAACACAATATTGAAAGAGAAGAACAAAGTTAGAGGACTGATAGTACCTGACTTCAAGACTTACTATTAATAAATAGCTCTGGTACCCAAGACATTGTGGTAGTAGAAGAATAAACAAATAGACCAATGGAACATACTAGAGAAATAGACCTGCCCAGCATACAGTTAGCTGATCTTTGACAAAAAGGTAAGACAGTGAAGAGAATATGCCCTCGACATCTGCAGATAAAAAAATTTACCTAGATCTAGAGTTTATACCTTTCACAAAATTTAACTCAAAATGGATAACAAATTTAAACATAAAAAGCTAACCTGTAAGATTCCTAGGAAATAACATAAGGGGAAATCTAGATGTCCTTGGCTCTGTTGATGACTTTTTAGAAAGAAATAATTGGTAAGCCAGACTTCATAAAAATTAAATTTTTCTGCTCTGCAAATGATATTGCCAATAAAATAAAAAGAAGACATATAAGTGGGAAATAAGCACACGAAAAAATGCTCCACATTCTATGTCATCAGAGAAATGGGTTCTTTTTATTTGTTGATCCTTTATGGCCTAGAGTATAGTCAATTTTTTAAAATGTATGTACAGCTAGATGTAATGTATTCACTACTTATTCAATATAAGATTCTATATATGTCTAGTGTTGTTCAAGTCTTCTCCATATTTATTTATTTCTTGAATCCACATATTTTTGGAAGAAATGAATTAAAAATAAAAACTCTGGATTTATCCAATTCTCTTTATACTTGGGAAATTTTGACATTATTTTGTCAGATGCATAAATATCTAGCTTGTTCCGTCAGTTTAAATGTTTCTTTCTTTTTTTTTTTTTTTTTTGAGACAGAGCCTCAAGCTGTCACCCTGGGTAGAGTGCCATGGTGACATAGTTCTCAGCAGCCTACAACTCTTGTGCTCAAGTGATCCTCTTGTGTCAGTTTTTTCTATTTTTAGTAGAGAAGGGGGTCTTGCTTTTGCTCAGGCTGGTTTCAAACTTATGAGCTCAAGCAATTCACCTGCCTTGGCCTCCCAAAGTGCTAGGATGACAGGTATGAGCTATTGCACCCCGCCTGTCACTTAAATTTTTTAAAAGAAATACATACCTTTAATCATTTGTTTGTTCTCCTTTCCCTGGGAATTTGTTGAATCTATTGATTTAAATTTATTATGCAATAATTCTCTGTCACAAAAATTAGAGTAGATGTTGCCTTAATGTTTGCTCTCCTTTATATTAATTTTACCTGATCAGTTTTATTTTGATTAGTTTTATTACATCACATATATCATATACGTACTTAACATATGTATGTGTACACATACACCATATATACACACACAAAGAGTTCATTGCCTTATATCCAATATTTCTATTTCATTGCATTTTAATGTTTCTGTTGTAAATAGACCAGGACTGTGATTTTTGTTTTTTAAATTTTATTCTCATCTAAGTACAGATGCTCCTTGACCTATAATGGGGTTATATACAGATAAATCTGTCATAAGTTGAAGATTGTGCTGAGTGAATATGGCTTTTGCACCATTGTAAAGTAAACAATTATAGGTTGAACCATCATAAATTTGGGGACTGTCTGTATTCCATCTTTCACCAAGAAAGTTTAATCTATTTATATTTATCATGATTATTGTTTTAGGGGAATTACTTTATAACATTTGCTGTTTTATATTTATTATACTTTATTCCCTTTTTCTTCTTTCTATTCTTAATTGTATCAAGATTTTTGTTGTTTTGTGTTTTTATTTTGCTTTGTATCCTCCTTTGAATATGAAAGTGATACATTAAATGCTTATTCTTGTTGTAATTGCTCTTAGTTGTCTGCAATTGTCTTTTAGCATGAAGTTGATTTAAGGTTATCTACATCAGTAAATATTTCTATCCTCCTATTGAACAATGTTCTAAAAATATTTTAATTCAAATCAACCACTGATGTATTTTATATAATTGTTGATCAACATTTTAATTTTCCCTTGTTTACAATGTCTTTAATATACTTGGAAATTACTATAAATTGTATTCTTGAATTTTAAGAGTTATTCTTTCTGTACACTCACCTACTTTTGATAATTATTTTGCATACCATTTTTTTTTATGTACCTACTCTTATTTCTTCTTATTCAAAGTATGCCCTTTGAGTTTTTTGTTTATTTGTTTTCTATGGTGGATTGTCTGTAAATTGTAAAAATTTTGGAGTTTCTTTGTCTTAAACTATCTTTGCTTTTGTTCCTTTAACATTATAGTATTACTGGCTATAGAATTTTAGTTTGATAGCTATATTCACCAACTACTTGAAGATATTGAATCAATGTCTTTTGACTTCTATTAGGATAATTTCTTTTGGGGGTTTTTTATGAGTAATCTCTTCCCTCATTAGCTTGTAAAGTTTTCTTGTAGAAGTTCTATTTGTTGTTACTTAAATGTGGCTATTTTTAGTCACCTTTTTTGGTTATATTTCACCACGGTCTCTCTTTGTTATATGGTTAAGCATATATCATTTTAAGCATACCTTTAATTTTTCTTCAAATTATTATAATTATTTTTTGTAATGCCATTTCTTATTTGTTATATTTGATCCTGCGTCATGGTGGGTTTCTTTTGCTTTCTTGTGTTTCACTGTGTTGGACAGGGGATTTTTTTTTCCTTTGTTTTCTTGGAAAGTTGTACATATCTTGGGTAAAATATATTTTCTTATGCTGCACTTATGCACTTTTTGTTAAGATATTAGAAGTTTTAATTTCTTAGCTTGGGATTCCAACAGCACAGGGATAGCATTAGCCTTCCACACGTGTGCAAGGTACAAGGTTCAAATCTTCATTTTTATGCATAATTTTTCCTTCCCAGAGATAGGGCCATAATAGCAATCTTCCTTGTTATGTCTTCAAGTCAGTAAGTAGAATTTTTATGTTTCTTTCTAGTAGCTGGGTGGAAACTTAAAGATGTTGGCTTTATAAAATGGTCCTTGTCTCAGCTCCCCTTCCAAGGTCACATTTCTTCATTTCTGCCTTGGCATTAAAACTGCAGGTCCCCAACTCCTAGGATAACACCTGGCTTTAAAATGCATCTTGGTCTCTGAGCTTTTCCGTGAAACTATTGTCTTAGCTTTAACTCTCTCCTTTATTCCTGTGTCTGGAGGACTTACCTTCTTTGAAGTGTGGATATGTATTTTGACATAATTTTTCATATCTTTAATCTGGCATCTGGAATTGTATTACATCTATGGGTTATGGCTAATGTGGAATGCCTACTAACTCAGTCTGCCGTGATGACAACATTGGGACTAATCTATTCTTTAAAGAAGAAGAAAGGGGTATGCAAAAATATATTAAGAAGAATTTTATAATTTATTTCTAATTCCACATTTTAAAAAAATCAACAATGTACATTGCTTTGGGTCTATGTTAAAATTGTTGGCTTTGGTTCACTCAGAAAAATTATCCTCCTTAAGTTCATTTGAGAGGCAAGAAATATTTACTATCTTTTGGGGTACAAAGGGCTTAATTGAGAGCAATTTGCTGTTATGTTATGTTCTGTGCAGGAAAAAGGAAGGAATATGTTATGCTTTTTATGTTTGTTTTCATGTCTTTTAATTGGTGTTTGAAATCCTCAGCGATTTGCCTACAGGAACTGTTTGAATACTGTTTTCAAACTTAAGCCAGCGATCCTGAACTGATGGCTGGAATCAGGATTGTGTGACTTGTTTCCCATTCTAATTCCACAGGTAGCACAGTCCTAACATATGGTAGTGCTCAGGAAATGTATATTAAATAAGAGCCACCATGTGAATGGATAAACCTGTCCACAGCAATATATAAGTTATTGCCAGAGAAGTGCTGCTTTACAAAACTGTCCTTATCACTCAGTGGTTTGGAACACTAATTGTTTATTCTTACATTAATGTATTTAGCTAATATAGGCCATATTCAGCTGGGCTCACTCATGTGTCTGCGTGTTAGGGATTGAAAATCCAGATTGAATTCACTGAAGATGGCTTGGCTGGGCTCCAGGTGTCTCTCTTAGAGCTGCAAGGATCAGTGGGCTTGTCCATATCTGTTATTTAAAGGCCAATGGCAGAGGCTTTTGGCAGGACACCAAGTCAATTGTTGCACTATACACATAAAATGTCTTCGTCTGCCTCGTGTTGACTAACATCCCGTTGGCTTAAACAAGTTACTTCAATTCATAGAAGTATACTCCTAGGGAAGGGAGGAGGAGAGAGTGTATTTCTGAAAAATATCTAATCTACCTCCTGTGGGAAAAGTTGGAAATGTATTAAAGCTTAGTTCACCAAAGTACTTTATTGAAGAGGTCCCTATTCCTGTAGGCATCTATTCACAACTGTAGAAACTTATGAAACTCTCCTTTTAAAAGCTGCAGTGTGTTCTCTTATTATTATGAATGGCTTTAATGCACTCTAGAAATTCTTAATGTGATTATTCTATCTGAGGTATTCAAATATTTTTGTTTTCTGAGTACCTACCATGTGAGAAGCAATTTATATATACTTTGAAATTAAATTCTTAGAACATTCCAGCAAAGGAACTGTTTTATTCATTTTTTTTTTTTTTTACTTTTGAAAAAGTGGTTCAGAATGCTTACATCAGTGACTCCAGGTCAAACAACTTGTGAATGGTGGAGTATGCATTCAAATCCAGTTCTCCCTGAATTTAAAATCCATGCGGTTTGTCCGTGTTGTGTTTTTACAAATGCAATCCTAGCGACGTCAAAGGGATGAGTTTCCAGTCTGAATGTGAGAAACTGGTATGAAGACAAGATTTAACTTTATAGAGACTGTGTTTTCTTAACTATCAAAGTAGGATTTATTTTTAAGGCAAAATATCTCTGTTACTGGTTTGTATAGAATCAACCTTTCTGTAGATAGATACTGGATCTTTCTGTAGATTTTTGAAAGGAATATCAATTTGTTGATTTACTTCCTTTTAGCAGTAATGTCGTTTTAATTGAATATTTGTACTTGTGATTACAGATTTTTCCTGGAAATTTGACTGTCATTTTTCAAAGACAAATATATTTTGATTCAGGATGTCCCAGAAACTCAAGCCTTCAAATGTTTTCAGACCTCAAAAATACATTTACAATTTTGGAAAGTAATTTTCTGAGCATTATATCATAAAGTAAAAGTTCCCAATTATTTTCTCTGTTGGAAATGTCTGCAGTAAACCAATGTTGCCTGACAGTTTTATAACTCCAGGACAAACTAAAAGAAAAATCACCAAGCCGGGAGATATATCTATCTTTATCAGTTTCAGAATGGTGGAAATATTAACAATTATGCTAATCGTTGTTGTTGCTGGAGTTGGTGATGAAGTAAGAATAGAGATGTGGGAACTGATGACTGAATACAGAGCGGTGATTCTAGCTATTTTGACTCTATCACCAGGTTTGCCTTCAACTAGCTATAATCTTAGGAAAGCAATGTTGCCCTTCAGTGAACTATCAATGTACAGGCTCCCCCATGATCAAGCTATTCTGTCCTTTATTGTGAACTTAATACTGCATCCTGACATTATTTTTGACTTGGAAAAACTTCACATGGATAGTTTGTCTCTTCCTTTTCTTCTAGACATAAGAAGATAGGTTGATGGATGGAGAGACTCTGTTGTGGTTTTTCAAAGAGCTGTGTGGATGGGGGTGGGGGCTGCAGTGTTAGACAGAGGAGTTTATTGATTTCAATGTAGTTCTGTGGAACACTTAGAAGGCAGAGCATCCCCAGCCCCTGTGAGTCCTACTGTATAATAGCCATCCCCTCTTCTTTCTTGCTGACAAAATTCCAGTGCTATTTCTGCAGCAGTATTGATAATTCCAAGCTTTTGTCCTGCTCGGATCACTGCTCTCTGAGTGTGAAATGGAGCTGGGAGCTAAAGTAACCTCTTTTTTCCTGCAAGCCCATAGTGACCCAGACATTGGCCCTCTGCCTGATCTCTTTGAGCTCTTCAGCCACTTTGGGAACCGCTACTTGTAGACTCCTTGTCATGTGAGGTATTCAAATATTTTTCTTATTTTAGCTCCTATCAGTTGGGTGTTCTGACATTTGCAGCCATAGTCATCCTTAAACATATAGTACGTGAAAAATCCTAATCTCTTCATTGAAGAAATTTAGGTGCAATCTTTTGGCTTCATTTGCATCATTATTTTTTTACTTAAACTTACCTTCTTAGTTGTTTGTGACTTGGTCTAGGCCCTGGAAAAATGTTAACTGTTCTCACTTCCTTATTCACCTGGCACTGGGTAGAGTGAAAGGTGCCATCTTTGTACCATAGTCTTTTTATCAGATAGAATAATCACATTAAGAATTTCTAGAGTGCATTAAAGACACTGAACGAAATAATTTGGCTAAGAATAAATTTATTTATTTTTTTCAAATCTCAGTTGAAGACAGATCTATTCCTTAAATCCCTTTACTATTCATTTATGTTTTACACTGGGGGTCTGTTTACTGATTCTTTATGTATTTTTTCTCTACCATTTTTAAACATTTTAAGTATGAAGACTTGTTAAAATATACCCAGAGCACTTCAAAGCCGCGGTGTCCAATAGGTGGTAGCGTGAGGAAAGTGCAGTGAGTACCAGTTCACCTTTGAAGCGGTGTAAACCTGCTCATTTAAATATATGTGGAAGAAATCTCTCCCTCTAAGAACAGTGAATGTGGAGATGAACAGCTGTATTTGTCTGACAAGTGTCTCTTTCGATTGTCTCAAGCTGTCAATCAATAGGTCAGGCTTGCTGAAGATGACTGGATCTGACAGTATTGGGAGCTAGAATGATCTTTGTACAACCACACTGTGCTGGCATGTTCCCTGTGCCTAGATAATTGTTAATATTGGAAAATCCATGGCTTAAATGTCTTGGCTTATTTGTTCCCAGGCCACATGTTCCATGAAAATCCTCTCTTGGCTCTAGGTGACTGATCCTGTGTAGGGATTCAGTGTTTCCTTCTCTGGGCAAGTTATCATCATTACACTCACCTATTTCCGTATCAATCTGAAAGTATTCCTCAAGCCACAGCCTATAGCAGCTATCTTGAAAACCTGATCACATCTTCTTCCTCTTGCATAGCAGAAGCAGCCCCAAATTTGAACACGGTGTTTACTTCACAGTACTTCCACCCTGTACTATTCCACAATCAGGGTTGAAAACTGTATAGTTGTGCAAGGGTGCTTATAATTGAGGATTCATAAAGTTTGATCACTAGATCTTTCTTTTTAAGTTGTGATTGGCTAGGCTACCAATGTCAGGCATGAAATGGCTTTGTGGAAAATCTTTCCAGCAGGTACTACTTTTATCAAGGACTCATCAGAGCTCCAACGCCAAACACTGCAGCTCAGATCTGAAGTGGGAAATTATTCTTTTCATCAAACAGTGCCTTAAATCCCTTCCTGTTGCTGTCGAGTATCCCTTTTGAGGATGAATGGGAGATTAGTATTGGATCCCACCATGTGTGCTTCATATTCTGTGTATAGACATTGTAAAACAAATGTAATTATCATCAAAGGGTGTGGATTCACCGTGCAGTCAGATGAATGTAATTGTCACTATGGAGTGTATGTTTCCTCATCTTCACACGGTACAAAATGAAAGGACTATCATTTAAGAGTTATCTGTATTATGAATGATTATGATCATCTGTGCTGTTTTCCTGGGGAATAAAATATTTCTTTTAAGTGGTATTCTCTCAGCGTACACTACATTTCTAGCTGTGACTACATAATACAACAACAGATTCCCTGCTCATTTTATTATCTGTTGATTGATGTGCCATCTAGTTTACTGTTAATTCAGTGAACAAACACTCTTTTAACTTTTTAAAAAAAAATTTTATTTATTAACTCATAGCTGTGTACATTAATACAATAATGGGGTATAATGTGCTAGTTTTACACACAATCTGAAATGCTTTCATCAAACTGGTCAACATAGCCTTCACGGCATTTTCTTAGTTATTGCGTTAAGACATTTATATTCTACACCTAGTAGATTTCACATGTACCCTTGTAAGATGTAGTGTAGGTGTGGTCCTACCAATTACCCTCCCTACACCCATCCTCCCCTCCCTCTCCCCTTTCCTTTCTTCTTGGGCTATAATTGGGTTATAGCTTTCATAAGAAAGCTATAAATTGGTTTCATAGTAAGACTGAGTACATTTCTTCCATTCTTGAGATACTTTGCTAAGAAGAATATGTTCAAGCTCCATCCATATAAAAATGTTAAGAGGTAAAGTCTCCATCTTTCTTTAAGGCTGCATAATATTCCATGGTATATATATACAACAATTTATTGATCCATTCATGGGTTGATAGGCACTTGGGCTTCTTCCATGACTTGGCAATTATGAATTGGGCTGCAATAAACATTCTGGTACATATATCTTTGTTATAATGTGATTTTTGGTCTTCTGTATATATACTTAGTAAAGGAATTGTAGGAACGAATGGCAGGTCTACTTTTAGATCTCTAAGTGTTCTCCAAACATCTTTCCAAAAGGAACATTTTAGTTTGCATCCACATCCACAACAACATCTCTGGTTTTGGGATTTTGGGATGTGGGCTAATCTTACTGGAGTTTGATGATATCTCAAAGAAGTTTTGATGGTCTGACATTTGGTTGTATGTCCAAAGGACTCCATGATCCAATGTGAGAGATACAAATTCACAAATAATTACACTGCAGGATCATATGAGCTGATTAACCTGTGAGCAGAGGCAGGAAAGAGTCTCAGAGAAAATGGCATTTAAACATCATTCCATGGAATGATTAGTTTTTAAAGGGAACAAAGAGGAGAGAGGAAATCTAGGAAGAGGAGATGGTGTTGGAGATATAAACAAGGAATTGGAAGTAGCTTATTCTGGCTGAGACACTGCTGCCTGAGGAGGATGCATGCTGGGAAGGTGGCTTAGATCAGGTGCCTGGGGTCTGACTTGTGGTTGACTTGTGATATTTACACTTTGTCTTGCAAGTGGAGAGTTCCTGAGGGCATTTGAGCTGGAAAAAGACATATTTTGATATGTGTTTTAGAAAGATGTCTCTGGTGGCAGCATGGGGAATCAGAGCCAATTCCTTTTCATCTTCTCTTGGTGCCTAAAGTGGTATCATTCACAAGCAGATAAGTTAGGATGGCTTTATAATCACCCCGGTGGGACAAAGGCTTAAAGTAAGACACTGGCAAGTAGGCTGCCCTAGCTGCCATTGGTCTCGTACTGGACCCAAACCTACCTGAAATGTAAAGATTGTAGTTTATTCATCTTTGCAACATTGGTAATATATGATCCATGGCATGTTGAAAAGAACACAGCTTTCTTGAAGCTCAAGTTCAAATGCCATCTCTATAGCTTAATGAATGTGTGATTTTGGCTAAATCATTTTGCCTTTTCATCTATAAAGTAGGGATAATAATGCTTCTTTTGCAGAGTAAGAACATTTGTGTAAGATATAATATGCCCATGCCCACCAATCCAGGAATGGATTAATAAGCTGTGGTATATGTGTACCATGGAATATTATTTAGGCACTAAAAAAGATGGAGACTGTCCATCTTTTGTACTAACTTGAATGGAAGTTTAACACATGCTTCTTAGTAAAGTATCACAGGAATGGAGAAGCAAGAATCCAATGTACTTAATTTTAATATGAAGACAATTGATGATGACCTAGAACATGGTCGGGGGTGAGGAAATGGGGGAGTGGAGAGAGGGAAGGAAGGAGGGGGGTGGGGTTCATGGTATTTGGCCTACCTCTTGGGGGAGGAAGGCATTTATAAGAGGGACTTTGCTTGACAAATGCAAGTAGTGTAACCGGGATCTTTGTGCCCTCAATGAATCCCCAACAATAAAAAAAAAGTTATAATGTGCTCATATGTAATTCTTAATATGGTCATAAATATGGTAAACTGAATGAATAAGAGAGAATAAGTGTTATGGAATCTAAAAGAAAGCCACTGCCCTTCGTATGTACTTTGCTGTTCACTAAAGTGCTCTTGTGTCCAGCTTACTGTACAGAAAATGCCTTTTCCTTCCATGTCAACTGAAACTGCAGACCTCCAACTGCAACCAAATGTTCCAGTGCTTTCCAACAAAAAGCATAAACAACATCATTAGAAGTTTAACTTTATATATCTGTAGGCCATGCGCTGATCTTCTTCAGAGAAATTTCTCTCCAAGTCCCTTG
>NW_003852431.1:7312770-7349213 GCF_000181295.1 Otolemur garnettii
AAAAAAAAAGAAGTTTAACTTTAAAATTAAGTTTCATTTTTTAAATTATTAAGTACATAGTCATTAGATTTTTTATAAAATAATGTACATTTTTAAGTACTGTATTTTGCCATGTATACTGCACACATTTTTGCCTAAATTTTTGAGGGGGGGGAAAGGATGCACATTATACAAAGGTAGTTATTCCATATGTATATAAATGTTTTTAATTCTTTCATTTATGCTTATCCATTAAAAGAGTAACTTTAGAAAGCAATAATGATATCTGTGTGGAAATTATACCATGGAATGTAGTAATATAGTATATTTTTGTTGAAGTTATAACGATGGAAGCTTCGTAAACAGAGGCTGAGCCAAGTGACATGGAAGGCCAGGGTGGGATGGATGCCTTCACCCCACTTAAGGCTGATGTACCTGGAGCAAGCTGTGCTGCCCATGAGCTTGCCCAGCCCTTGAACAGGCTGGCGGTGAACTGGCCGTGATGACCTTCACATTATAGGCCCTGAACCAGCCCATGCCGCCAGCAGCTCCATGCAGTCGGCACTGCTGTCCAGCATGTAGCGGTTCTCCAGGTGTGGGCTGGGCACCCATGTGAAGGGAAGCCAGAACCAAAAATCGTCAGGGAAGGTGGGGTTGAGCAGGATGAACTTGGCACTGGTCTCCTTCATGCCCTGCCATAGAACCGAGCCCTGGGTGCCGCTTCACATTCCAGGGGAAGAGGCTCTCGCCCACCAGCACCGTGGAGATGAAGCAGTCCCTGAGGTGAGCAATGTCCTGTAGCTCCTTCCTGAATGGCTAGCTATGCACCGTGGGCAGTGCGGCTGGAGCACCATGGGCACCAAGCTGCTGCCTGCTACTGGCACTGCAGGGCCCGGCCCTACCCTGATGCCCACCGCCTGCTCCCTGGAGCCCCTGACGTCTGCCCACATCCCTACACACTCCCACTGCTTGTCAAGGGGCTGGGTCGTCCTGCTGCACTTGTCTTTGCAGAGCCTGGGGCTCGTGTTGCCCGTGATCCTTGGGGTGCTGTCATTGCTGATTCTTCTGGCTGCTGTTCTTGACACTGCCCTTGCCATTCCTTAATAATACAAAAAAACAAGGACCTAAATACAAATATTTGCATTAAAAAATTAAAATGAAAGATTTTTTTTCCCCTGAAAGTTTGGGCCAAAAACATAGGTGTGTATTATATAAGACAAAATACAGTATATCTAACTGAAGTTTCTTGAATGCCTTATTTGATTACAGCTAAATTAATGTGGCCCTCCAACATGGAAAGGTTCCGCACCTCTGCACTAGATTCTCACAGTGGGTGTGGCTGCGAGTGGATTGAGTTGGGGCTATAAAGTGAGAGCCGCTAAATCATTTATGATTATACCTGGACCATTTTCAAGCGGTTCTATATTTCTTCAGCACCTATATGCTGAGGGTACTACACCTGGACATACGCACCTTTATACAGTCCAACTGGAATAAGATGAAAAAAATAATTTTATTTCCACTTTATAGGTAGAACTAACAGGCCTACTGAGAGTCAAAAATTATCCTCAACTCCCTCGAGTCTTAGCTTCCAGAACTTAGGTCTTCTACATACAAGGAAGATGTGTTACTTTGGGGGTATTAAAAATTTATAATGTAGCTCTCATTTTAAGAACAAATTCCCTTTGCCACTTTGGTTTTCTCCAGGAAAATGCTCCTTAGGCTTATTCGTGGGGTGAAGTTCTCTTAACAAGCAGTTGCTTCACCAGAAATATGCCTGTGCAGTCCCCAACTCTAATATTGAATAGTTAATCCCTGCTGATTCTTATAAATTGTGCTTTTAATGCATAAAACTATTTCTGGTGGTTTTATTTTAACATTGTGTTCATAAATGAAATAGTAGTCAAACTGAGGTCTAATAGCAAAAGCATGTGGATTGGGAACTAATTCTCATATTTTGAATAAATATTCTTACTACTAACAATTGAGAGAGTGAGTAAGTGGTTTTAGCTTATCAATACTGGGGAATGTCATTTAAAGAAATGACATATCGAATTCCTATTGTCTTAAGTTATGCCACTGTGTCTTCTTCTTTTTTTTTTTAAATGAGTGTAAAATTGTCTTCAAGTTTTTCTCTAAGAAACACCCTAATCACATCATTTCTTAAGATAAAAGTAAATAATTTTTAGGTTGTTACCAAAACACACACAAAATTCCCATTTATTTTCTGGTAAGATTTTTATTTGCTTATTTATTTTCTACAAAGGATTTGAGTCAGGTAGGTCAAATTTAAGGACTAAATTTGAAGTCTTTCCTTCTTTCTTCTCTCTTTCCCTCTTCCTTTCTTTCTTTTCTTTTTTCTCTTTCTTTCTTTCTTTTTTTTGTTGTGGGAGTTGCTGGATTGTTCATTTAATAATTAAGACCAGATGCTTTTGGAGTTGTTTATATGTTGGCAGAGGAGAAGAGAGGGAAAGTTTTTCATTTGAGTAACTTAGTCCTTGCTCTTTTAACCAATGCAAAGCATAATTGAGGACACACTTGAGAACAGTAGATCATATATTTTTGATAAAACATTTGTCTGTAGGAAGCACTTCATCTTCCATTTTAACATTATAGGTCAAGTGACCGTATGGTAAGATCCTTTTTGGGGGAGTTAGGTGACAGATCTGAAGACCTTGAGCTGAGGATTTTCTTACTTTCTTCTGGTACTGTTTCCTATTCTGTATGATGAAAGGATTGGACTCAATAGTCAATGATCTTTTCACTTTTAAAGATAGATTAATGGCTAAAAAGCTTACAAAAAAAAAGCTCAAAGTCTCTAATCATCAGGGAAATGCAAATCTAACCCATGATAAGGTATCACCTAATTTCAGTGAGAATGGTTTTTATAAAAAAAAAAAAATCCCCAAACAATAGATGCTGGCATAGATAAAGCAAGAAAGGAATACACTATTGGTGGGACCGGTACAACTTCTAAGGAAAGTTGTATGGAGATGCCTCAAGGAACTATGAATAGACTTATAAAAAAGGGAAAAAGGTCATTTTATCAAAAAGACACAGGCACCTGAATGTTTAATGCAGCACAATTCACAATCACAAAGATGTGGAACCAACCCAAGTGCCCATCAATACATAAGTGGATTAATAAAATGTGGTCTATGTATACCATGGAACACTACTGAGCCATAAAAAAGATGGGGAACTATGCCTTTCCTCACAACTTGGATGGAAGTGGAGACCATTCTTCTAAGTAAAGCTTCAGGAGAATGGAAAAACCAACACCACGTGTACTCACTATTAAATTAGAAGTAATTGATTGATGTACACCGTTAGTAGTAAAACTCACCAGAAAGCACACAGGAAGGGGCAGGAGGGGAGGGATAAATTCACACCTGATGGGCACAGTGTATATGACTGACTCAAACTGTTCAAAAGAAATTTGTGTAGACAAAATATTTGTAACCCGTTTATGAAATTAAAAACATTCTAAGAAGCTGTAGTTTCCAGGATTAAAGCAATAGTTTAATGCCCATTCGGAGGAAATATCCTGGACATTACTAGGGAAAGTGAGTTTTGGAGTCTATTCTGAGAAATCTGTATGGACAAAGCCGTTTGATCCATGCCATTGTAAACAGTACTAAAATTTATATGAGAATGAAAGGAAAACTATTCGCTAGGAAAAACCTCTAGTTTGGTTTGGGCATGTTTCATGGTGTTTGACCAGAGATATGAATTTTAAAGTAAATATTGATGTTTAGAATCTAGGTTTGTATCTGGTAAAGAATACTTCACAATTATCGAGTCACATATTAGGGAAATGGCAAGCTTTCTTCTTTTACTGTTGGCTATTTTCAAAGATGCCGCTAGTGGAGTTTTGAAATGGATCAAATTGCTTTTAACCTGGCTACTGTTATTCAATTTTATCAATTCTGCATTTTCTATTAGGTGAAAATCTGTTTCCTGACTTCAATATATAAAAGGTAGAAAGATCACAAAACAGCCTGAAGCAGATAAATATTGACCTAATCAAACACAGACTGCCAAGAATTAGAATAACTGGTATTTTTGCTGTGAGGCTGGGAGAATATTGAGGCATAACCTAACTTAGTTTTTCTCATTTTATCTCGCTTGCCTCTGTTTTTTTTTTTTTTGGTTTGTTTGTTTAGTAAACATCTGTTTCCTATTAGATTGTTTTATCCTCTTAACCTTCATAAATGACAATTAAGTCCATCTAGCCTGTCAATAGCATGTCATTTATTTGTTGCTACAGCTGAGCCTGACCTTCATTGATTTTATTGGAGTAATTTGCTAGAAATGATTTTTTAATGTTAGATTTATGGCCCAGGCACTTCATTGTCAGATAATTGAAGTAAACTGTAATTTTTTTCTAACCAAATTCATGACGTATGGGAAAAAAAAAGATACATTATTTTCAAGCATTCTTTCCTATTAAAACAGAGAAACATACATTTTACACGATGTCATCCACTTTTCAAATTGGCAAACATAGATTGTTTTTGAGTAATGTTCCTTTTCTCTCTTCTTAGCTTTTCTTTAAGGATAGCTGAAGTAGAAATAGGAGTTACTCATGAATTAGCATTCAAAAATGACATTACAAATTATATCAGATATATATGTAAATCTATCAAGTAAGTACAACATCAGCTCTTACAAAATGGACCTTGCTATTTTGATTTAACTGCAGGTTTAAATATGAATATCTTGATGTTGTTGTATAGTTATACTTAGCTTATCTTATTTCTTTAGTATCAGTGCTAACAAACATCACAAAATACATCATATTATGCTCTTGGCGCTCCATAAAGTTTGTCAAGATAATAATAAACTTTTCAATCCCTGAGGAAGAAAGTGAGGCTTTCTTGCATTTGTTTGTTTATTCCATTGATGTTAGGGATGGTCGTATTATTGCTGTATCTGTGCAGCAAAGGAAATAACTGAACCATAGATTTTACATTTTGAAAATTAATCGTGACTACATGACTCTTTCCTCAATGTACTGTTGTATTCCAAAGTTAGCAGGGCTGGGTCAGCAAAGTTTTGTCAGCAGAGCTTGTGCTCTTGTTCTGGAAATGAATTGGGCTTGAAATAAGGGAGACAGACTTTTGAATTCAAGTTTACACATTAGCAAAGAAACATGCTGTTATTTGTACTCTATATAATAATGCATTGTTGAATAGGAAGGTTTCTAATACTTTGGAACAAGTGAAAGGGAAGTGGACATAATTTAAGCCTTCTTTTTAAAATGACCATATCCATTTCTTTTGTGTGTTTTTATACTCTCTTGGGTGTGGAACCAACGAAAGTCATCTCAGAATCGAAAATAAAGAGAATATTTTATCAAAATTATCTGGAAATCTGTTCTAATTATAGCAATTTCTCCATTTAGTCACAATTGTTCTGAAGTAAAATGAACTAGAATTTTAAAGGGGTTTTTTAATACGTATTTTATATAGTTAAAGTATTTCTGTAAATGATTGCCTTATTGTCAGTTTATAAACTACAACTATGACAATATGGACATTTGTGACGCAATAGGTCTCATTTGTGTTGTCAATAACTTGCCCACTGTATATTTTAGTGCGTATTATAACATCAACTTTAATAAAAAAGATAGATTATCACATCACCAGATTTTTATAATTCAAACTTGCTGCATCTTAAAAAGCAGTTCTACATGGCTTTGGGGATAATTATTCCAACCAATATCCATGCAATGAAGTTCAGCAACAGTAGAGAATCTGCTTTCAAATTAGGAGTCTGATGTAGTAATCTCAGAATAGAAGGTAAGAAGGCAACGGTGTCTCTCCTCAATAGGTTGGACCCTGAGATTCAATTTTAATTCAAGCAGAAATTGTGGGAAAATAGCTGTAAAGAATTGAGGGAAAAAACTTCCTGCTTTTAAATTGTCATGTCTCCTTTCTGTCTCTGTTGCTGTCAGTATTATTGATATAAAGAATCCATCAACATATTTTTATGGGTGATTAAGAAAGGCTGACCTTTCCTTTTCAGGTACAAATAGGTAGTTCTTCAGAGGCTGGAACCGAATGACAAGATAATTCTATCCATTTAATATTGAAGTGATGTTGATAGTATCATTCTTCTCGTGTTGGAAACAGGACAGTGGAGAGGCCTTTTCTGCCTCCGCCTGTTCTGCCCTGGGTGATGGATTTTTCCTCTGACTAATCGCTGTCACATTAACCCGCAGTATTTCATCCTTCAGAGCTGTCAAGATAATGACGATAATCCAAGTGGCTCATTGTAGGTAAAGGAAATTATATGAGCAAAGTAATATCATAAAACAGTGTTTAAATATTTTAATTTCATTTGTCAGGGCTGCCCCAACACTTCATTACACATATAACCATCTCTCATCAGTGGAATTAGTGCATTATTCATTACTGTTAATTATTTTCACATAATGGCTGCCCTGATATATTTAACCTCCACATTATATCTCAGATAATGGGTCTGTAAAATTGAATTGTGTGAGGAGTGGAGTTCTAAAGCTCATTTGCAGAACATCAAAGAACAAAGAAGAGGAAAAGAATTCTAAATGGGACATTTTGCCCAGCTGGGGCCAAACATTTGTTTCTGTCTGATTTGCATACAGAAAATAGGTGGAGGAGAAGTGGTTTAATCCTGTCTAGGCTGTCTGCTCCTATTACACAACCAATTAGGATTTGTTCATATCACACACATCAGAAAACAGCTTGAGAATTATAGCATGGAACACAGAATAATGCGAAAGTACCGTACACAGTATATACAAAACGGCATTTCCTGTGGGGTGCAATTGTAATGGACAAAGATGGAGAGAGAGAAGAAAGGATACCGTTGAGTTTCAGGTTATTTATTTTTATGAATAACTGTAATAATAGACACTAAGTTTTGAAAAGTACTGGAAGCTGAATATAGCCATAAAAGACCATTTCGATTTCACTCATTCATTTCTATCGTGAATTTGCCACTTATATTTATGTTAACACTTTCTCGGTGATTTAACATTTCAACATTCATGTAAGGAAAGCATCAATTTAGAGTCACCAGTACCAATGCATGGAAGCCAAGTTTTTGCAATTTAATTCTTCATGATTGTTCATTACTACTCTTTCACTGAACATTAACCAGCTCAGTGAGCTGGTTAGCCATGTCCAAACACGTCTGTATCCAAGTATATTTTCTTTATACATTGTCAGTGTAGTTAAATGAACCAAAACGCCAGCTGCAAATGATAGAATCTCAGTCAACATCTTCTGAGGCAGAGACAAAGACACGCATATGTTTTATTAATAAAAGCTCTGCAAGTAATTCTGAGAGACTTCCCGTGTTCAGAACCCGTGTTCAGGTCAAGGGAGTGTGTGGCTCATGGAAGACTCATTCAGAGTCCCCCTTTACTATTTTTAATGCCTCCTTAGTTTTTGTGTTTTTTTAAAACACTAAAAATACTTTTCAAATAAGTTTTATTGTGCATATTTGAGGTTTACAACATGATGTTGTGGAATATATAGACAGACAGGAAAATGATTACTAAAGTAAATTAACATATCTATAGTCTCACATAGTTATAATAATATTTTTTGTAACAAGAGCAGCTAAAATCTACTTATTTAACAAAAATCTGTAATCCAATGCAATTAGTCCTTATGCTGGACATCACATCTCTACACTTGTGCATCCTATGTATTTGCTATTTTATATCCTTTGACCTATATCTCCCTCCCCCTCAACCCTCCCAACCTCTGGGAACCAGTTTTATGTATTTTTGACCTCTTTTTTTTTTTTTTTTTTACCTTTCTTTCTTCCCTCCCTCCCTCCTTTCTTCCCTCTTTCTCTTTCTTTTTAATGAGATCGTGCAATTCTTTTCTTTGTCTACCTAACTTATGTCACTTAGCATGATGTCCTAAAGGCTCATTTACGTTGTGACAAATTTCAGGATCTTTTACTTTCTTTGAAGACTGAATATTATTCCATTATATACTATGGCTGTACCTGTATTCACTACACTTCCTTTATCCATTCGTCTATTGAAAGACACTTAGATTGTTTTCATGCCTTGGCTATTTGAATAGTGCTGAAATGAACATAGACATGAAGGTATTTTTATGAGAGGATGATTTCATCTCCTTTGGGTGTATATCCAGAAGAGGGATTATTGAATCTTCTGTAGTTTTATTTTTAATTTCTTTAGGAACCTCCATATTTATTTTCATAAAGGCAGCACCAATCTATACTCCCACCAAGAGGGCTAGGGCTCCCTTTTCTCCACATCTTCACCAGATCTGTTACCTTTTGTCTTTTTGGTATAGTAGTCATGCTCATGGGCATGAGATAACGTCTCATAGTGGCTTCAATTTGTGTTTCTCTGACGATTGGTGATGCTGAGCACCTTTCCACAGAACCTTGCGGATATTTTTAATGTTTTCTTTGTAGAAATGGCTGTTTAGATTCTTTGCCCATTTTTTAAGTTGGGTTGTTACTCTGTTGCTGAGATGTAATAATTCTTCATAAATTTTGGATATTAACTTATCAGATATGTGGTTTGCAAATATTCTTCCCAGTCTGTAGGTTGCCTTTTCATTTTGCTGGTTATTTCCTTTGCTATGCACTTTTTGGTGTAGTCCCATTCATTTATTTTTGTGTTTATAACCTGAGATTCTAATGTGATAGCCAAAAAATCATTGTCCAGGAGAGTTTTTTGGTAGAATTTGTTTTTGGTTCAAGTCTTAAATTTAGGCCTTTTATCTATTTTGAGTGGATTTTTGTGTACGGTGTAAAATGAAAGTGCAATTTTATTTAATTCTTTTTGTATATGGAAATCCAGTTTTTCCAGCCCCATTATTAAAGAGACTATCCTTTCCTCATTTCTCTTTTCAGCGTCCTGGTTTAAAATTATTTGACCATAAAGGTTTGAACTTATTTCTGGGTTCACTGTTCTGTCCCATTGGTCTATCCCTCAGTTTTTATGCCAGCACCATACTGTTTTGATTGCTATAGCTTTATAGTATAATTTTAAATTGGGAATTGTGATGCCTCATTTTAGTATTTCCTTTTTAGTATTGCTTTGGCAATTCTGAATATCTTGTGAGTATATATATGTATATATATATATTAGAATTGTTTTCTCTACTTCTGTGAAAAATGCCATTAGAAATTTATTTTTGATGGTAAATTATCATGGCTTATAATATGTTTTTATTCATACATTTTTAATTGACTAAAAATTGTGTATATTTATGTAGTAAAATGTGATGTTTTGATCTATTTATACATTGTAAGAAGATTTAATCAAACTAATTAACATATCCATCACTTCAACAACTTTTGTGTGTGTGGTGAGGATGTTAAAAATCTATTCTTTTAGCAATTTTGAAATTTACAACACATTATTATTAACTGTGGTCACCATGCAGTGCAATAGATCACAAAAATTTATGCATCATGAAGCATAATGATTGGGTTTTCACACTCAGGTGTGAGATGTGCCCCCCTCCAACCTTGTTAGGATAGCAGCACCTTATCCATCTGATGAACAAAAAAAAGAAAACATATTCCTCTAGCCTAACTGAAACTTTGTACCTTCTAATTAACATCTCCCCCTTCTTCCCCTGTTCCCTCCCTTTGCCAACCTCTAGTAATCGCTTTCCCACTCTCTGTTTCTATGAGATTAGCTTTATGATTTGTATATATTTTCCTTGTTTTGTGGGCTGTCTCTTCATTATGTTAGTTACATTCTTTGCTGTTTAATGCAATCCCATTTGTTTGCTTTTAGTTTTGTTTCTTTTGTTGCCTGTGCTTTTAGAGCTCTATTCAAGAAATCATTGCCCAGACTAATGTTGGGGAGCGTTTCATTTGGTAGCTTTATAGTTTCAAGTCTTGTATACATTTTGAGTTGAATTTTGTACATGGTGTGAGATGACGATCCAATTTTATTCTTCTGTATGTAGATATTCCAGTTTTCCCAATATTATTGAAAAGACTGTCCTTTTCTCATTGTGTATTCTTGGCACCATTCCACAAAATCAATTGACTGTAAATACTTGGGTTTATTTCTGGGCTTAGTGTTCTATTCCATTTGTTGATATGTCTATTTTTATGACAGTACCATGTTGTTTGTGCTGTTTTGATTATAATAGCTCTATAATATACTTTGAACTCAGGGAGTGTGATACCTCCAACTTAGTTCTTTTTGGTCAAGATTGCTTTGGCTATTTTTCTAGTTCCATATGAATGTTTAGATTACCATTTCTATTTCTATGAAAAATGTTGCTGGAATTTTAATAGGGATTACATTGAATTTGTATATTGCTTTGAGTAGTATATAGTCCTCCTATTAAAAGGATCTAGAAGGCAACAGGTTCCCCACCTTTAGCAATATTAATTCTACAAATCCATGAATGTGGGATAACTTTCCATTTTTTGTGTATTCTTCAATTTCTTTCATCAATGTTTTTTAGTTTCCAGTGGTTAAATTTATTCCAAAGTATTTTATTTTATTTCTTTTTTTGATACTATTGTAATAGAATTTCTAAAATACATTTTTTGATAGTTTCATTGTTAGTACATAGAAATGCTACTCATTTTTGTATGTTGATTTTGCAGCCTGCATCTTACTAAATTTAATTATTTAACAATTTATAAAATTTAATTAGTTTTAGCTGTTTTTTTGATGGAGACTTTAGGATTTTTGATTTTTAAAATCATGTCATCAGGAAACAGAGACAATTTTGCTTCTTCCTGTCCCACATGAATGACTTTCATTTCTTTTGCTTGCCTAATTTCTCTGGCTAGTATGACCAATACATTGAATAGAAGTGGAAAGAGTGGGAATCCCTGTCTTGTATTGGATCTTAGTGGAAAAGTTTTCCATTGATCCCCATTAATTTGGATGTTAGCTGTAGATTTTCATAAGTGACCTTTATGATGTTGGGAGAACTTCTCTTCTATATATAAGCTATTAAGAATTATTACCAAGAAAGGATGTTGAACTTTGTCAAATCCTTTTTTTGTGTCCATTGAGATGTTTATATGATTTTTATTTGTCATTCTGTTAATGCAATGTATCACAAAGATTGATCTGTGTGTATTAAGTTGTACTTGTTTGCAAGGAATAAACCTACTTGGTGATGATGTATAATGCTTTTATGTGCTGTTGATTTGGTTTGCTAGAATTTTATTGAGAGTTTTTGCATCAATATTTTTCAGAGATCTTGGCCTATAGTTCTTGCAGTATTGTAGTCTGGCTTAGGTATCAAGGTGATGTTGGACTTATAAAATGTGTTTGTAAATATTCCTTTTGTCTCTATTTTCTGGAAGAGTTCATAAAGTACTGGTAATAATTCTTTTAAAATATTTATCAGAATTCAGCTGTGAAGCCATCTAGTCTTGGACTTTTCTTTGTTGGAAGATTTTTAATTACTACTTCAGTCTATCTATCTGTCTAAACTTTCTATTTCTTCCTGATTCAGTCTTATAGGTTATATTTTTCTTTAAATGTATCTGTTTCTTCTAGGTTATCCAATTAGTTGGCATATAATTTCTAATACTAGTTCCTGATGATTGTTTTCATGTCTAAGGTGTCTGTTTTAATGTCTCCACTTTCATTCCTGATTTGTTTTTTTTTTTTTGCAGTTTTTGTCCAGGGCTGGGTTTGAACCTGCCATCTCTGGCATATGGGTCTAGAGCCCTATTCCTTTGAGTCACAGCACTGCCCTCATTCCTGATTTTGTTTATTTAAGTCTTCTGTCTTTTTTTTCATTGTCTCTCGAGGATTTGCCAAATTTGTTTATTTTTTCAGGAAACCAAATGTTGGACTTACTATTTTTTTTAAATTTTTTGTTGTTTATGTAATTTACTTTTGTTCTTATCTTTAATATTTCCTTTCTTCTACTAATTTTGAATTAGTCTGTTCATTTTCTGGCTCCTGGAGGTACAATATTAGTCTATTTATTGGAAATTTTTCTTCTTTTATAAAACAGGCATTTGTTGCTATAAAAATTTTTGTCTCTTGTGACAGTTTTTAACTTAAAGTCTATTTATCTACTCTTTGCCATTTTGTCAGTTGTTTTCTGATTGTTCTGTAGGTCTTTCATTCCCTTTTTCCTCTCTTGTTATCTATCCTTAAGGTTTGGTGTTTTCCTATAGTGCTAAGCTTTGATTCCTTTCTTTCTTATTTATGTATCTACCATAACTATTATCCCCCCTCTGGTTACCATGAAACTTACATGAGCCTTAGTTTTGAACAAGAACAGTAAGTTCCATCTTGGGGAAGCTCATATAGTTGCCATATAGATGATAACAACTAATCTGTCTTCTTAGTTTTTGTTTGTTTGCTTGTTTGTTTGTTTTACTCTTATCACAGGGGGCAATGTAGCAAGTCTCAATAACTGCTTGCTAAATTTACTGACTTTCTCAGATCTTAACTATCACATTGAAATTAATTTCTTCAAACCTTTCCCTTTTGGGGGGGATTTGTTTTCTTTTAAAGATCAAGTCCCATGAATGTGATTCACTGTTTTTATGGCTCTTGCCAAGTAGACTTCTAAGAGTTGCATCAACGAATACTATCATACCAATGTATAAATATATCAACTTTACTTTAACCTTGACAGAATTGGCTACTAATATTAAAGCATAGTTTTTGTTAAAATACTCTAGGTGAGAAATGACACCACTATTCTGACACTTTTTTTCTTACTATCCTGATTGAAAACCTTCCTCTTTGTTTTATGTTTCTTTCTATGTGAATAATCCTAAGACTTTTGGTCATTTATCTACTGATTTTTAGTTTGTTCTCTTTATATAATAAATGTCTTATACTTTTATCTTTCTTACTTACTGCAAACATTATTTTTTACCATATGTTGTGTTCATTTTTCTTTAGCCTTTATTTGTACCAAAGTTTTCCTATTTCTTATGTAGTCAAGTGAATAAATCTTATACTAATCTTTCCCTCTTTGTTATCAAGGATTAAAACATTATCACAATTAGCACATGTTGAAGATGGATTAGATCAAGTCTTGAGAAAAATACAGGAGAAAGTCTAACAACAGAGTCAAAAATAAAATTAGAATACATAAAATTATAACTTACTCTCTATTGCCTCATTCTTTTATTTTAATAAATTAGGTAAGCTCCCTTCTTGAATATCCGCCACAAGAATAGACCTAGTTAGTCACTTTCATTCATTTCATATTGTTAAATTTTTGAATAGTAACAATGCATTACTAGTAACAATGCATTACTAATCATATGAAATAAGGTCTGAAATTGTTGCCTGGGCATTCAAATATCTCTTTTGTTTTCTACCTTTATGTAATGTTTTAATTCAACATCAATTGGCCAATGCCAAATGAACATTGCTCAGTACTAATTTATAATATTTAACATTGATTTTCTATTGTGGATCAGTGAAGTGCTGGAAATAAGTGAAAACAAGCCCTGCCTTTAAGAAGCTCCTGGTGGTGTAGTTATCTCCCTCCTCCTGTAATATTCCTTGTACTCACCTTCTTCTAGATCCTTGCTCTATTTGCTCAGTATATGTGAATATTCTTAGGCCTTAAATATTTCTTTAAAGCACTGCAGATTTTTAAGGATCCCATCCAAATTCAACTCTTGTTAGTAAACCTTCTCTGTTCACTACACCCCTGTTGGAATGAATCACTCTATTCCAAACATCCCTGAAGAATGATGTTTTATCTTTATTATGATATCTGATTTTTATGATCTTCATAATAGAGTTATTGAGGTATTCCTCTGTCTCCTTCACAAGATTATGACACTCATGACAATAGTAATTGGATCTTATTCAACTTTGTATACCTCATTGTGTATAGCAAGGCCTGAGCCCATGTAGGAAAATATTTGTATTTTTTTCCCTGTTCATTTGATTGAAAGCTCAAAATCCAAGATTTTAATCAGTTCTTTTGGTATAGAATCATAATTATTATGACTTTTTCCATGCTCCAAGTTATATACTTATTAAGAGATGCTATGCTTTCCGTGTGACTCAAGTTAGTATTAACTTTTCAGTAGGTATTATTGACCAATAATCTGAAAGGATGCCTTTAAATCTGTGTGAAGAACCTACTGTAGCCTTTATTCACTTAGTCTTTTATGTATTTCTATGTTTTCATAATCTTTAAAAATGGCACAGAACATCATTTAACTAGTTGTCAATGGATGCTTGATAAACCAATTTTATGATTGACTATCCTGCTTTAATACCATACAAAATGTTAATTAACATAACTTTCTGTTTTCATCATTTGCTAAAAAGATTTATGTCACAACTGGCAAGTGGCAAAGGGGTTTTGGCTCTTTCCAAACAAGTGGCAAAGGGGTTTTGGCTCTTTCCATTAAGTATTAATAACACATCCTACAACACAGATCCCCTTTACCTGGTTCATCTGGGAGTTGTTTGGAACAGATCTATTTATTTCACTTAAAATTTGTTAGATTCTTCCATTTCTGTGGCAAATCCCAGGGCACCATTATGGAACAGAAAGGTTGATGTTCATTTGTTTAGACACTTAAGAGAGATTACTCTTTGCTGCCAGTGTCAGAGTATGTCAAAAGTGGGGTCCCTCTTTTATTTTTATTTGGCAACCCTATGAATGAAGACAATCTGCTGTGTCTAATGAAAAAGACTTTTAAAAACAGGTCACCTCTCACTGCTTGCTAGACAAAATACCAATGCCAATACTAGGGGAAAAAATGGGAAGTTAAAAAAGTTTTTTTTTTTTCATTATTGTCCCACATTGTCATCTTAGAAAACATCCCTTTTTGTATGACTTGCCTGTTCTCTTCTTTTGTGTCCCTCTACCCAAGATTCTAACTCTGACTTTTATTTTATTTATTCTAGAGCCATCTCTCTATATTCTTCCACTTTTCTCAGCTATTGCTATTTTTTTTTGTATTAAATCATAGCTGTGTACATTAATGCAGTCATGGGGTACAGTGTGCTGGTTTTACATACAATTTAAAATATTTTCACCAAACTGGTTAACATGGCATTTTCTTAGTTATTGTGTTAAGACATTTATATTCTGCATTTAGAAAGATTTACATGTACCTTTGTAAGATGGACCATAGCTGTGGTCCCACCAATCACCCTCCCACCACCCATCCTCCCTCCTCCCCTCCCCTCCCTCTTCCTTATCCCCATATTCTTGGGCTATAATTGGGCTATAGCTTTCGTATGAAAGCTATAAACTAGTTTCATAGTACGGCTGAATACATTGAATACTTTTTCTTCTATTCTTGAGATACTTTGCTAAGAAGAATATGTTCCAGCTCCATCCATGTAAACATGAAGGAGGTAAAGTCTCCATCTTTCTTTAAGGCTGCATAATATTCCATGGTATGATATACATATACCACAATTTATTGATCCATTTGTGGATTGATGGGCATTTGGGCTTCTTCCATGATTTAGCAATTATGAATTGGGCTGCAATAAACATCCTGGTACAAATATCTCTGTGGTAATGTGATTTTTGGTCTTCTGGATATATACCTAGTAGAGGAATTGCAGGATCAAATGGCAGGTCTATTTTTAGTTCTCTAAGTGTTCTCCAAACATCTTTCCAAAAGGGACGTATTAGTTTGCATTCCCACCAGCAGTGTAGAAGGGTTCCCCTTTCTCCACATCCATGCCAGCATTTCTGGTTTTGGGATTTCATGATGTGAGCAAATCTTACTGGAGTTAGATGATATTTCAAAGTAGTTTTGATTTGCATTTACCTGATGAATAATGATAATGAGCATTTTTTCATATGTGTATAGGCCATGTGCCTGTCTTCTTCAGAGAAGTTTCTCTTCAAGTCCTTTACCCACCCTGAGATGGGATCACTTGTTCTTTCCTTGCTAATACACTTGAGTTCTCTGTGGATTCTGGTTATTAAACCTTTGTCCGAGATATAGCCTGAAAATATTTTCTCCCATTCTTAGGGCTGTCTGCTTGCTTTACTTACTGTGTTCTTGGCTCTGCAGAAGCTTTTTAGTTTGATCAGGTCCCAGTAGTGTATTTTTTATGTTGCTTTGATTGCCTGAGGGGTCCTCCTCATAAAATTTTCTCCCAGGCTGATTTCTTCAAGTGTTTTCCCTACACTTTCTTCTAATACTTTTATAGTTTCATATCTTAAATTTAAATCCTTAACCCAGTGGGAGTCTATCTTAGTTAATGGAGAAAGGTGTTTGTCCAGTTTCAATATTCTACAGGTCGCCAGCCAGTTCGCCCAGCACCATTTGTTAGAGAATCTTTCCCCCACTCAATGTTTTTAATTGGCTTGTCAAAGATCAGATAATGGTAAGTAGCTGGGTTCATCTCATGGTTCTGTATTCTGTTCCATGCATGTACCTCTCTGTTTTTGTGCCAGTACCACGCTGTTCTGATCACTATCGATTTATAGTATAGTCTGAGGTCTGGTAGCATGATACCTCCTGCTTTGTTTTTATTTCTGAGTAACATCTTGGCTATTCGAGGTTTTATCTGATTCCATATAAAACAAAGTATTATTTTTTCTAGATCTTTAAAGTATGACAATGGAACTTTAATAGGGATTACATTAAAATTATATATTGTTTTGGGTAGCATGGACATTTTAACAATGTTGATTCTTCCCAGCCATGAGCATGGTATGTTTTTCCATTTGTTAATATTTTCAGCTATTTCTTTTCTTAGAGGTTCATAGTTCTCTTTATAGTGATCTTTCACATCCTTTGTTAGGTAAACTCCCAAATATTTCATCTTCTTTGGCACTCCTGTGAATAGAATAGAGTCCTTGACTGTTTTATCACCTTGACTATTGTTGGTATATACAAAAGCTACCGAATTTATGAGTGTTGATTTTGTAGCCTAAGATGCTGCTGTATTCCTCAATCACTTCTAAGAGTTTAGAAGTAGAATCCTTGGTGTTTTCCAGATATACAATCATATTATCTGTGAAGAGTGAAAATTTGATCTCTTCTGACCCTATATGGAAACCTTTAATTGTTTTTTCTTCCCTGATTGCAATGGCTAAAACTTCCACTACAATGTTAAAGAGCAGTGGAGATAATGGACAACCTTGCCTGGTTCCTGATCTGAGTGGAAATGATTTCAATTTAACTCCATTCAATACAATATTGGTTGTAGGTTTGCTATAGATGGCCTCTATCAGTTTAAGAAATGTCCCTTCTATACCAATTTTTTTAAGTGTTCTGATCATAAAGGGGTGCTGGGTATTGTCAAAAACTTTTCTGCATCAATTGAGAGAATCATATGGTCTTTGTTTTTTAAATTATTTATGTGATGAATTATATTTATGAATTTACATATGTTGAACTGGCCTCAAGACTCTGGCATAAAACCTACTTGGTTGTGGTGTATAATTTTTTTTGATGTGTTGCTGGATTCTGTTTGTTAGGATTTTGTTGAATATTTTTGCATCAATATTCATTAGTGATATTGGTCTATAATTTTCTTTTCTTGTTGGGTCTTTTCCTGGTTTGGGGATCAAGGTGATGTTTGCTTCATAGAATGTGTTGGGTAGTATTACTTCTTTTTCTATATTTTGGAAAAGGTTGAGTAATATAGGTACTAGTTCCTCTTTAAAGATTTGGTAGAATTCTGACGTGAAGCCATCTAGTCCCTGGATTTTCTTTTTAGGGAGATTTTGTATAGGTGATGCTATTTCAGAACTTGATATAGGCCTGTTCAACATTTCCACTTCATCCTGGTGAAGTCTTGGAAGGTGACCAATAAAATATTTTATTTTATTTCTTACTTACTAGAAAACATGTTCCTTGACTTTGTAATGGACTGCAACACACATACACAAA
The DNA here is from genome assembly GCF_000181295.1 of Otolemur garnettii. NCBI lineage: Eukaryota > Metazoa > Chordata > Mammalia > Primates > Galagidae > Otolemur > Otolemur garnettii. The sequence continues at coordinate 7,330,591 of NW_003852431.1, forward strand.
AAGGTACAAATCATCACTGTATAATTTAATAAATGATCACAAAGTGAATCCCCTCATGTAATCCCTACCCAAGCAAGTAATAGACCATTTCAAGAATCCTCTTTTGAGCTGCTTCCTAGTCTCTTCTCTCGTCTTTAAACTTGTGCCCCAGTCCTAGCAGGCTTACAACATATTCATGTTTTATTTATTACTTTTTTAGTTTGGGGCAGGTACAAAGTGTAAGTAGGGTTGTAACTTTTGCTGTGAATTTATCTAAAATTTAGTTCTGAAATCTCAAATTGGAGGAAAAAATAGCTTCTTACTTTTCTTTACCGTGGCCTTTTATTTTTTCTACTCATTATATTTTGAATGAGAATTAGCTGAGAAAAATAAAAGTTAATTGGGAGTCAGGACACCTGGGTCTCATTTTATTTCTGCTGCCATTCGCTTTGCTTATATGGTGGGGGATTTGGGGATAAACAAAAAGTAAGTCTGGATCTTATTGACTCTTTCTCAAAGAGACCTTGGGATATGCATGTTTGATTGATCTGCTAATGTTGCGCACCTCTTCACTCTTGGAATCTGTGGAAGATGAGGGGCCCTATCACGTGTGGATTACAATTGATTGCTTAAGTTATTGGTTCTTTTGTAAATATCAGAATTTATATTAGCCAAATAATGCAGATTTAAAGATATCTCAGGGGAATTTGACCCATTAAGAGTTATTAAGGCATCACAGTTCAATAAAATGACCCAAAGAGCCATAATATCAGGACTATGGATTTAATGTTCTCTCTCCCGTCAACTCTCTGTGGAACAAACTCTGTGTGGTCTAATCTTTCTCAAGTCTTCAGATGTTACCTTCCCTCAATAGGATATTGCAGACACTAGAAATACATTGGTTATTTTGCCCAAGGTAAATATAATGCAATATACATACATACTAAAAGTTTCATCAGGTATGTTTAAAAAGTTAAGAAGGGTGAAATTAGTTTAAAAATGTATTTCATTTAACCCAATGTATCCAAAATATAATTACTTTGACTTCTAATCAATATAAAAATTATTAATTTCATATTTTACTTTCTTTCTTCTAAGTTTTTAAAGTTTGGTGTATATTTTATACTTAATAGTGCATCTGAAGTTAAATATAAATTTTCACGAGAAATACTTGATCTGTATTTAGAGTTCCAAAGACTTACATGGAACAGTTTACCCAAGTTATATTAAAGGTTTTCTATCATTGAATTTATCATCTGCTTTCAAATTTAAATTTAACTCAATTATAAATAAATAAAGCTAACAATGCATTGTCTCAGTTGCATTAGCCACATTTCAAGCACCCATATGGATACTGTAGGTTTAAGCCATATGCATAAAAACTATATATATATGCTCACACAAAATCTGTAGAAGAAAAAACTTCAGCTATGCAAACATTTATTTTCACACATTTTTCTCCCATATAGGTTATTAAACATGAATAAATAGTTAATATATTCACATTAACTACTAAAATTCTAATATTAGATAGACTTTTTCTAACATATTTTACAAGTTTTCCTGACTAGTTAAATAGAGAACACTGAACATAATCAAAACTTTTCTTGTTGAGCTAACAAGAAAAGGCCCTGGTTATAAACATCCATAATGGTATTGTGTTTTAACATAGTCTTGCCTTTGGGGGTCATTTTGGCTGGATTAGGGGTTGGCACACTATAGCAGGGGACTAAAAGTGGACCTTTTTGCTCTTTAAGTACATTCATTGTAATAGAGTGCACAGATTCATTTGTGTGTTGTCTTGCCTCTTTCTGAGCCATGATGGCAGATAGAGAAGTTGTGACAGACATCACATAACCTGCAAATCTAAAACATTTGCTATCTGGACCTTTACAGAGAAATTTGCCAATTTGTGGAGTAGACTAGGTGAAATGACCCAGATAGAGAGCGCCTAGGTTGATAGATCTGCTTTTTATCATTCCCTTTATTCCCACTGTTAGCAAGGCACTGTCTCTTCCTGGCCATCAGGGCTTCGACATGTGACAACTTATTTGTTGCTTTACATTACTATGGAAAATGAGTAACAAAATTCAGTAGGCATTGCTTATACTACAAGTAAACTGACCATCACTGATCATTAACATCTTTTGGGGTGTGTACAGATTTTTTTATTCTTATTTCCAATTCTGAGACATACTGGCCTCTGCTTAGTCCCCTACCACCTACCCCACTAGCTCCCACCTCAAATGGTGAGCTCAGTGGAGCTGAGTCACTTAGGGTCTGCATACGCACCTTGCTGTTGTATGATGCTCTGCATCAATCCTGATTTTTCCACCTTAAAATGTCTCATTCCCTTTTCCTGTCTCAAATATGGCCATTCCACCATTTGCACCATGGGGAGAACTTCCCTGACCTTCCACAGCTCCCACCTCATTCCTGCTTGCCCCCAGTGACCCCAGGACTATAAGTATCTTAGTCATATAATGTTTCTCACCCTGCCTTGCAATGTTCTGTACCCATTTCTGCCCACCAAAGTAATTGTGAGCTCCTCAAGGCAAGACTTACCTGGTGATTTCTTGCCGCATTTCTACCAAATATTGGTTGAACTACTTAACTATAGATGAGTATATCCTTTTAAAAAATAAGCCACAAATTATAGGATGATTGTTAGATAATAAGAACCTTAACTCAAGCAATTTTTAATAGATATTTTACAGTTTAAAAAATCTGCTTAATGGAATTAACTAAATTATCAGACTGACTGTAACCTACAGTATATAAATGCAAAACAGTCAAAACAGTCAAAACAGTCATATGTCCTTTTCCACAAGCACAGGTCAAATATTAATTTGGTAAAAAATATGAGACAATGGGAATCTTTTATTCCTTTAGTATGTAATAGTGTAGGTCTAAGTTTCCTAAATACTGAAATTATAATGATTTTGAGCCCCTACTTCTCAGACACTTGAAACATTTCCCTCTGTCCCATAATCTCTTCTGAAAACAGTTCCTTCTTTAGCACTGGGCCCACAGGTAGAGATTTCATATTAGCCACCGACTCATTTTCCCTTCTGCCTGTCTGTCTGCACCAGTCTGTCTGCTCTGTCTCCCCCATCTCTGTCCTTCTCTTTCTGCCTCTGTCTTTCACTAGCTCCGTCTGTCTGTCTGTCTCTGTCTCTCTGCCTATTAATCTTTGTCTCTCTCTGTTTCCATCTTTTTCTCTATCTCTCTTTTCCTTTCTGTCTCCTCCTGTCCAGCTCCCTCTGTCTGTCTCTGTCTCTCTCTCTCTTTTCGTTTCTCTCTGTCTCTCTATCTGTCACTGTTTTTCTCTCTCTGTCTCCCTTCCTCCTTTTCTCTTCCACTTTCTCCCTCCTTCCTATCCTACCTCAGATTTTCAGAACACAGAGAATACTTTCAGGCACAGAGAATGCTCAATTCATAATCAGAAAAAGAACATCTCTCTGAAGGAAGCATAACTTGCAGAGAGCCAATGCTATCTACACAAGAAGCTACTCTGCTACCGCCCAGAGCAGTTTAGCTCTTTCTGGCTGCTAGCCTTCATAATCTCCATTTCATAAAAAAGTCTTTACATTTGAAAATGGAACGGACTCATAGGTTGATTTTCCCAGAACACAAGGAAGAGTCTGCTTCCAAAAAAAACATTCAAAAGGTATTAAATGTTGCTTTAAAAATTTTTTTTCCCAACTATTTTAAGATTTTAAGTATCTTTAAGGTGTAGTTCTAATAACAGACTGACATTTTCATGTGGGAGAAGAGTGAATCACTGTGTACCATATCCATTCTCAGGAGACAATTTTTCTGTTGTATGGTAAATACTCCCTAGACCATTACCAGGAAATATTAATGGAAGAGTATAAATTAATCCCATTGTGATTTTGTAAAACAATTACATTGAATTATAATTCTAGAAAATCTATTTATTTCTTACAACGGAAAAGAAATCCCATCTACATTGAAAAATAAAACATGAAGTTACTGGAGAAATGTGCATCCAAAACAAACCAAAATCAAGAAATTGTAAGACAGGTTCACTGTCAATGACCAGCGTGCATTCTGCCCAAACAGGCAACTTGTCAGAGTGCTCCTTACGATTCTCTCTCAATACGTAGCCTTCTCCTTTCTAAATCTCTGGTTGTGGATCAAAGTCGATGCTCAGAGGAGACTTGTGATCTTAATACCACCATTTTCTGGTAATAAATAATTCCTTATTTAGATCAGAAATATAATAGAATAGAACACAAAGGTTAGAATTGCTGATCTCTATAACCCGAGACAAAGGAAAACGTCATTCTTCAAATTGTTCCTCACCTGTCTTTTAGATGAAGCCTGAAAGATTTTGTTTGCAAAAAGCTGTTGAGAGGTTAGAAGGTCATTCCTAGCTACAAAGCTCCTTAGGGTTTTCAAAGTACTTAGCCATTCCCTGAATGTGCCCTTTCCCTGGGCAATGTTCAAAGCCTCCCTAGAAGATTCTTCAATATTTCTTTTTCCACAGTCAAACCAGCCTCATTGTTTGGAAGAAATGGATTAGGTGGGTGTCTTTGAACTGCATTTTGAATGGACTATGAAGTCAAGTGGCCTTAAATATACACATATAAGCAATTAAGTAAAAAAAAGGCGGGTATTTAAAAATGTTGCCTATCATGATGAGGGAAAGTTGTGGTTGATGAGGAAGTATATTACGTCAATTAAGAAACAAACATGTCTTCTTGAATTGCCAATGTCAAGGCTTTATCCTGCATTTGCCACGTGTAGTTTGATTTCAAGATACAAGGCGACTTTTTGAAGTGTTGCTATTTAATTTGTAGTAGCTCTTATATCCCAAGAGCTACAGGGACAGAGTAGAGATTTAAAGCAGTATCACGATTAGTCAGGCCAAAAGATCCTCTGCTACGAAGTAACTGATTAGTATACATTTACTGAACAAAAACTATATGGAAGTCAATAGTGTGCTTGGTGACTTTGTTTCCCTAAATAAAAGTTCAATTCTAATTTTTTTCAAGGCTCATTATAAGAAAGATGTATTTCCTTTCTATAATTAAAGACAAAGTGGGCCAGCTTATCCAGGAGCCAGTTTTCACAGAGTTGAATTAGAGTTGAGATTGGTATTTATACCTACAACACTTAAGGGTCACAGTAATACCTCTTATAATTCTACCTTCACCTTTTACCTGCCCAAACCAAGAGTGACAAAGTATCAATAGGGTGTATAGCCTGAGCACTAACCAATCAGAATGACTGAAGCAAAGCTAAGAGGAAAGTTTGGGTCACCACCGATTCACGTAATTCCTTACCTCCTGCCATGTTGCTTTCTGTCCCTTGCTTGGAGTTCCAGAGGCCCTCTGTAGAGCTGCCTAGAACCTGTAGCCAGTTGGACAAGGGCTCTGAATCCTTTCATGCTCTCCCAAGATCCTCCTCCCATGGTATGGAAGCTGGTAGCTGCCTCACCACTGCCCTCTTCTGGGATTGGTCTTACATTACACAGCTCATCGCCCAGAACCACAGCACTGTCTTACTGCAGTACCACCTATTGTGAGGACTTTGCTGAAGACAGTCTCCCTTTTATCTTATTGAATTTCCAAATTCGTATTGATGGATTCTGGTTAAATGGTTATATGAAATGATTGAATCTCCTCAGTGGACATATTATTATATGATACGCCTGTGCTGCTAGTAAGAGGGGATTGGGAGACAGGCTCTAAAATAGAGTAATTGTCCTCAAGTTTACAAGACATAAAAATATAAAATTCATCTGGGAGAATGATATGTGCATCATTTATGAGTGAAAAATATCCCTAATATTCAAATATGAAAAATATGAAAAATGAACAGAATAAAAGGCAATTCTTAAAAGAAGATATGCAAATAGGAAATGAAGAGACTTAATTACACCAGCAGGCAGGAAATGCAAAACAAAACAGTGAGATTCCATTTTTTTGACTTGAATCTTAACCTTGATCTGGAACCTTTGGTTGGTAAATATTTAAAAGATTGATAATATTCAGTATTGTCAAGAGTGTGGGGAAACAGACATTCAAATTTATTAATGGCGGGGAGACGACTTAGTTTCTGACTTCATGTTTTGGGGAAATAAACTGGAAGCATAATTAATAATTATATTTTTCAAATCAAGCTTTATTTCTGCAGTTCTATTCTGAGAATCTACAAAGAAGTAAAAGCACAAGTATAAAAAGGCAAAGATACATTTATTTGGCATAATGTCAATTATCGAGTTATAGTAAATAGCAGCATGCCAAATGTCTATCAATGGAGAAGTGGATACAGGGATTCCTTAGAGATATTGTAGCTTCAGTTCCCTATGACCAGAAGAAAATGAATATCTCAATAAAGAGATTTATACCAGGGTTTTGGTTTCCCAGTGCATATAAAAGTTAGGTTTACATTCTATTAAATGTGCAATAGCATTAGTTGTAAAAAATGTACATGCCTTAATTTTAAAATACTTTCTTGCTAGAAAAAAGCTAACAATCACTGAACCATCTGTGAATAGTAATCTTTCTGCTGGTGGGGAGCTTTGGTCTGATATTGATAGGTGCTGTGATCAAGGTAGTGGTTAAGGAAGGTTAGGGTGGCTTTGCCAATTCCTTAAAATAAGACAATGAAGTTTGCCCCATTGATTTACCACTTCTTTCATGAAATATTTCTCTGTAGCATGTGGCAGCATTTAACCCACAATAGAACTTTGAAAATTGGAGTCAATCTTCTCAAAGCCTTCTGCTGCTATATCAACTAAATTTATGTGATCATCTCTAAATCCTTTGCTGCCATCCCAACAGTGTTCACAGTATCTTCCCCAGGAATAGATTTCGTCTCAAGAAACTACTTTCTCTGCCCATCTATGAAAAGTGACTTCTCATTTTTTCCAATTTTGTCTTAAGATTGCAGCAATGTAGTCACATAATCAGGCCCCACACTTTTCAAATTATTTATTTATTTATTTTTAGAGACAGGGTCTCATTATGTCTGTTGAACTGGAGTGTAGTGGTATAATCATAGCTTATTGTAACCTCAAACTCCTGGGATCAAGGGATCCTCTTCCTTCAATCTCCTGAGAAACTGGCATACAGGCACATGCCATCATCTCCAGCTATTTTTTTTAAAAGAAATTTTGTAAAGACAAGTTCTGAGTATGTTGACCAGTTTGTCTCGAAATCCTGGCTTAAAGATATCCTCCCACCTTGGTTCCTGACGTGCTGAGATTAGAGATGTGATACCACACTCAGAAGGTCCCATAAGTAATTTTAGTTCTCTTACTTTTTCCCGATCTGCAGTTACTTCATTCAGTGAAATCTCAAATCCCTCCAAGTCCATTCATGTGGGTTGGAATTAACTTCCTTCAAACTCCTGGTAATGTTGGCATTTTTGTATTTTCTCATGATTCACAATGTTTTTTAATGACAACTAGAATGATAGATTATTGCCAACAGGTTTCTAATTTACTTTGCCCAGATCCATTAGAGAAATCACTCTCTATGGTAACTATAGCTTTATGAAATGTATTTCTTAAATAATAGGACTTGAAAGTCAATGTGACTATTTGATCCATGGGCTACAGAATGGATGTTGTGTTAGCAAGCAGGAAAACAACATTCATCTCCTTGTACATCTCCATCAAAGCAGTTGGTAACCAGGTGCATTGTCAGTGAGCAGTAATATTTTGATAAAACTCTTTTTTATTGAGCAGTAGATCTCAACAGTGGGCTTAAAATATTCAGCAAACCATGCTGTAAACAGATGTGCTGTCATCCAGGCTTTGTTGTTTCATAGAGGACAGGCAGAGTAGACTTAGCATAATTCTTAAGAGCCCTGGAGTTTTCAAAATAGTAAATGAGCATTGGCTTCAACTTTAAATATCCAGAGGCATTACTTCCTAACAAGGAGAGTCAGTCTGTCCTTTGAAGCTGGGCATGAATTTCTCTTCTCTAGCTATGGAAGTCTTTGGATAGCATCTTCTTCCAACAGAAGACTGTTTCATCTAACTTGAAAATCCATTATTTATTGCAGCCACCTTCCTGAATGAGCTAAAGTAGATATTTTGGATAACTTGCTGCAGCTACTACATCAGCACTTACTGCTTTACCTTGCAGCTTTGTTATGAAGATTTTTTTTTTCCTTCATGGAAACTTCATGAACTTACCTTGGCTAACTTCCCACTTTGCTCCTACAGCTTCCTCACCAATTTCAGCCTTCATAGAATTGAACAGAGTTAGGGCCTTTGTTGGATTGGGCTTTGCATTAAAATAGTGCTGTGACTGGTTGATTTTTCACTCAGACCACTAAAACTTTCTCCGTATCAGCAATTAGACTGTTTCATTTGTGATCTTTCATGTGTTCACTGTAGTAACATGTTTAGTTTCTTTCTAGACCATTTCTTTTGCATTTTCAACTTGGCTAACTGTTTGGCACAAGAGATCCAGCTTTTGCCCTATCTTGGCTTCCTCCCTCAGGTAAATCAGTTCTAGCTTTTGATTTAAAGTGAGAAAAATAAGACTCTTCTGTTCACTTGAACACTTACAGGCCATTATAGTTTTAATTGGCCTAATTTCAGTATGTTTTGTCTCTGTAAATAAAGAGCCCCAAGGAGGAGAAGGGCAGATGGCAGAGCACTCAGAACACACACTTACTAAGTTTTCCACCTTACATGGGCCAATTTGTGGCACCCCAAAAGAATTAAAATACCACATCAAAGGTCACTGATCACAGAGCAGTGTAATAGATAACATAATAATGAAAACGTTTAAGATACTGTGAGAATTACCAAAATGTAACATAGAGACACAAAGTGATCACAGGTTATTGGAAAATGGTACCAATAGACTCACTTCAGACAAGGCTGCCACGAAAACCTTCATTTCATAAAAAGCACATTATCTGCAAAGCACAGTAAAACAAAGCACAATAAAATGAGGTGTGCCTGTAAGTAAATTACAATAGAGACACACAATATAATTTTACGCAGCTATTAGAAAAAAATGAATCAGACCTATAAGATGATTTCATTAAAAAGCTACAGGGCAGAAAGTGTATAATAAATAGAAACATATTGTCATGGGGTTCAGATTACATGTTTATATGCTTTGTATAAATGTTGGAACAGGTGTGTAAACATGCCACAATGGAGCAAAAAATAGTGGAGCTGGCTGTCAGTCCTTTCCACAGGCCAAAAACGACTTGATATTGACTCACCCAATGAGCAATCACTGAAACTTTAATGTGCATAAACCCAGAGGAGAACCCCAACACGTGAGGTGGAGCTACTGCTTTCCAAACAGCCTTTAAATCCCGTTAGCAAGAAGATGAACACATGAAACAATATGAATGGGACAGAAGAGCATGTAATTATGAGCTGGGTCATATGACGTGGACTCCAGGCACTGTGGAAATCTGGAGGAGAGGTTGATCCAGAAGACTGAACGTGGGCTGGGGTATAGCTTGTGGAGAGAAAGGCCTGAAGTTGTGGTCAGAGAGCCCACTGCTTGCATCCTTTTTGTCTCTTTTTTCCTCTGCTTTCCTCTACCTTAGACTCTTACTGCTGTGCATCTGACATTACTACGCATTTGCCCTTGGTTGCCCATCTTTGTAAATACTTGCTTAGTATTTTGAACTCTGTACGCATTTGCCCTTGGTTGCCTATCTTTGTAAATATTTGCTTAGTATTTTGAACTCTGAGTAACTTGGGTCCCGGTTAATCCTCAAAGGAACTTTGATTCCTTTTCTCTGCCTTGGAGTAAGCATTAGATGGACTTTAGTTCCCTACTCAAACTCAATTGCTTTCTCTCTACATTGACAAGGGTAAACATGGCAAGCACCATAGTTTAACGTCATGGGTCAACTCCAGGTTGGCATCCAGGTCAGGACTCTAAAAGGGCTGTTCAATTCTCTCCTCCTAAGCTGTTAAAATCAGTGAGGGCAAACCACACTGGTGGTATTTTGTCACTCTACATGCAGTTCATTATGATTACACAGACCCAGCCTCAATTAGGTAATATTTTTTGCAGTGGGAGGGGGTCATTGTGGGAGTGAATATGAATGTCTGCATAGATCAGCATTATTGTTAATCACATCTGCACTTACATGTATTTATGTGTACACTCACAAGTGCAAAGATGCAGTTTCAAACTTAATTAAAAATAGAAAGCAACCTAAAGTGTGCTAGTATTTCCCCTGACTTCAGCATGATCTACCACTTTGACAAAATTTCATAAATCTCCTGCAATAGAAAATTCTACTGCACAGAACCATTTTATGCAGCAATATAGGTACTTAAAATATTCAACAACTTTCATCATGTTTTGCCTCTTGGTACATGGGATTTTTATGTATTTAACAGTTACATATGTTATAGATTTTAAACAGTATTTTTTACTAATGGTCCCCAACAGTACATTTTTCTGAAACTCTAACATCTGTGTTTTGTTCTTGCGGCTCATGATGATAATCTTCAACTGAGCATATCCAACCACAGAGGATGGATTAGTGGGTATTTTTTAAAGGTGGCTGGATCCAGCGACAAAAGCTTCAAAAGTGATCAAGTCTTGGTGACAGAAACGCCTCCTTCCTCACTTAGAGAGGGGCAATTCCGGAACTGGCATCTGAGAGGCTCCTGCTGCTGCCAGGCCTGCAGCACGTACACAGAAACACAGAGGAGAGGAACCATGGGGAGTGTTCAGTTGTTATTTATTTACGAACTTGCCGTGCCATATTGTGCAAAATTAACACCTTTAATGGGCTCCTGCCTCAGTTGCTTGAAGGACGGGCTTTCCCCAGCCAAGGCCACCCACGGGCTTGCAGGCAGTGTTGCAGTGTCTGCTTTGGGCTGTGAGTTTCATGGCGTCTACCTGCTGAAGTCTCCATTGTGCCCAGCCGGTCAGCAAAGGTCTGTCCCTTTAGAAAGAATGCGCAGAAAGTGGAGTCTTTGGGGTTTGGGGGCTGAAGAAATGAGCGGTGATTACTTTGGAACATAAATTCCTTTCTCTGTCTGGTTAAGGAAGAGATTTACTCCAGCATTCATTTGTTATGAGTTGGGGGGCAGGGATGGCTTCTCCCATGTACCAGCTTCCAGAGGGTCCCATTCCTGTAAGAGTTCATAAATAATCAACATTTACAGGGAAAAGGTTTTACATGCATTATCTCTTTCTGTCATAAAATTCCCTCATGTTTCTAAGGGGAGACCAGTATAATTTGAAGACAAAGTTCCTGGGACTAAAATGGCTTGATGCATGTAAGTGTTTGGGGATTCTGGAGAAAGATCTCACCTTCCACTCATCTACTCCATTGCTCCTGCTTCAAAATAATTGGCATTATTTAAATGCAATTAATGTCTGGGAGGGTGGGGACAGGTTAGGTCACTGAAGAAACACTCATCAGCTTACCAAGTACTGGCTATTGCACCTGGTAGACACAGGCTCTTAAAAAGCTTGTGGTCTAACCGTAGAGAGAAACAGGGATTGATAATTAAAACCCAACTTCAAACATTACAGTTGAGGGCAACACTGAGTATGAGTGAAAAGCAGAGGAAGGAGGAATTAATATTGCCTGAAGAAATCAGGAAAAGCTTCATAAAAGAGATGATATTTGAACTAATGATAGACAAACATTTGTCAAGAGGAGACAAAAAGCACAATTCCAGGTAGTTTTCAAAGGAGCAGTAGGAATGCGGTTATAACAGTGAGTATTTGAATGACTGCCAGATCCCAACCACCATGCACAGTGCCAGGCACTGCCAGGGTGCTTCAGGCACCTGACAAGGGATTGTAAGAATTATCAGTGTCTCATCTGTGAGAAAACAGAGGAGGCTCCTGAGGTTATAAAACCTGCCCAAGGCTGGAATTCAAACAGAGGCCTGTTTACTCTCCAGCCCATGTCTTTGCTTCAACCCAGCAGCATGCCTGGTTGCGTTTTCCAAAGCCATGAGAAAGCATGACCTTCTTGGAGAAGGTCAAGGTCTAATGCAGCTGTGAAGTGAGAGGGAAGGTGCAGGAAAATCAGGCTGTGGCCAGATACTGAAGAGCTTGGAATGCTGTACAAAGTTTGAACTTCTTCCTACGAGCCGAAGGCAGTGGGAAGCCAGGCATCAGAGGTCAGAGTTCTTTAAGTGTGTGTGTGTGTGTGTGTGTGTGTGTGTGTGAGAGAGAGAGAGAGAGAGAGAAAGGCAGAGAGTGAGATAAACACGTAGAAAGAGTCAGGGAAAGATTGGAGGGAGGGGGATAGATCTGTGGTTTGAAAGGACAGCTGTGGGGATGGACAGCTGTGGGGATGTGCAGCTGATGACCTTCAGAGGAAGGTAGAGCGGGTGGTGGGTGGGTAGGTGGGTTGGGGAAGGCAATCCTTCTATGAGATGTAGCGTGGTCCTAAATGTAGCCCTTCCATTAACTGTGGCATAGAAACATTGAACAATTTAGGATTTGAGAGTATATAGACTTTAGAGGTAAATCAATTTGCAAATTTCTAACTGTAGGGTCTTAAGCAAATTATGTAACTACTTTTACATATTCCCAATGTAAGCTTTGGGTCTCCTCCCCTATAAAAAAGAAGATGATAATAGTATTTTCCACATCAGACTGTTGCGAAGGTTAAATAACATAGTAATCCAGGTAAAGCCTCTGGCCCACTGCAGATTCCTAGTTATTCATAGCTGTTATTCTATGAGCACTCTCCAAGGAGGGTTACTTTCTCAAGTACTCAGTAAGTCAGCTGCAGTGTGCACAGTGGATGGCAGGTAGAATGGAAGCAGAGGAGAGTGGTGGGGGGCTAGAGCATTTTCCAAGAGTGGGAGCTGGTCTGGGAGCTGTGGAATGATGCTCAGGGCAGACTGGAAAAGAGGAAACCAAAAGAAGATTGAGAACAAGCGGTCCTTCCCGGGTGGCACTTGTGACGAGCTTAGGTAGTGTATAGATGGAGTACATTTTGGTAGTGCTATGATTATTTTAATTAATGCCAATAATTAATTCTGCCTTTTTTCTTCCATTTGCTGTAAAGTGGGTTTACATGAAGACAAATTTCAAATAAGTAACTGCAGGTAATAATGTGTATGTAGCAAATATTGTCTGGAGTTGGGGGCACGTGGCACTAAAGAACATGGCCTTCCGAAGGACAGAGAAGTTCTCCCGTGCATGGCTCTCTCTCAGCTATGTAGCACAGTTCCTGGCAGAGTGGATGTTTGACAGATGTCTGTTTCACCAAACTATGGACCATCCTGGGCCTCCAGGAGCTCAATGATTGGGTTTTAGCATTCAGCTTCCTGTACTGCTGGCATCTAAGAGAACGTCTCTCGTCCTCTCTGCCCCTGAACAGGCACATTTCCACATTCTCACTGTGTGTCACACGCGCTTGTTGACTTTACACCAGGTGAGGCAGGTGTACAATGCTCTGTGTAATACTCAGCAGGGGTCCTAATATACTGTTTAGGAGCATGGGCTTAGGGTCACAGCGACCTGGTTTCAAGTTCCCATTCTACTGTTAATGGCCACTAAACCTTGGATAATTCATTTAACCCACTCTATGACTCCGGTTTCTTGTCTGTAAAGTAGCAAGCTGATAATAAAGGTATTGAACTCATAGGGTGGTTATGAAGGCGGGACAATATAAATGATGGCATGTACTTGGCATACAGCTTGCTAGAACTATTTAGTAAATACTTATTACACGTATTATCACGTTAATATTATGCAAACCGTGGAGACTGGCAGTTTGTGGTTTCTGTAGTAAGAAGCACGGGGCATGTCTGTCTTGGGAGAGAGAACTTGGTTATCTATTGCCTAGTACGGGATGTGGCACACATGTATTTGAGAAATAAATTGGCAAATAAATGAACCTTGGAAAAAGGAAGTGGAGTGAGCTGATTTTAGGTGATTTGAAGATATTCTGGCATAGTTGGTTTAATAGGCTTTATAGAGAAGATAGATCATGTTTGCTGAGGCAAAAGTAAATGGCCAATTTTATTTTTAATTTTTTTATTAAATCATAAACACATGGATCATGTATACATTAATGCATTTATGGGGTACAATGTACTGATTTCACATAGCATCAGGAGCGTTTGCAGCACACTGGTTAATATATACCTCGTCTCATTTATGACGCTCTGAGAAAAGAAACAGCTGAAGATGTTAACAAATGGAAAAACATACCACGCTCATGGCTGGGAAGACTCAACATTGTTAAAATGTCCATATTACCCAAAGCAATTTACAAATTTAATGCAATCTCTATCAAAGCATCACTGTCATACCTTAAAGATCTGGGAAAAATAGTACTTCGTTTTATATGGAACCAGAAAAAAACCTCAAATAGCCAAGATATTACTCAGAAATAAAAACAAATCAGGAGGAATCACACTCCTTGGCCACTCTCTTTTAAAGGGTGGTGGTCTGCCAACATTCACATCACCCAACATTGCCTGTGCTTTGCACACTGTCAGAGGTATCTTAGGGAAAACTGGCTGAGGAGTGAGATGACTCTGACTTAGGAGTAAGATGACTTATGCAGAAAGCACGTGGGTCAGTACAGGAGTTGGCAACTATAAGAGAAGAGAGCTCAGGGGGTGCTGCAACTTCAGGGGCTGAATTTATTTTACTCTCCTAAGAAATGCAATAATTTCCTCTGACTATACTGCCTCGAGAATAATATTGCTCAGAAGATATGAGGTGCATTTTGACCACAACAGCCATAGTGTCCCCTTAGGGTGACTAAACTTTAGCCAAGCTTCTTCATGACTATGGACCTTTGACCTCACTTTTCTCTTAGAGTATTGTACTTTTAAAAAGCTGCAATTGTAAATTCTTTCTCTACCCTTTTGAGATGTAAATCTTTCCAGCCGGGAAATGTCTTTTCCAAGGATTTGGGATCTCTCTTTGAAATGTAATTAGGGACCAGGGTAGCATCCTTACCTCCCAATCTCCATGGGAGGAGAGGACTCTTGATTTCTGTAAGTGCCAGTTAGCAAACAGGTGGCCTGATCTCATCCACCAGCCTCTCCTTGATGTCTCCTAGTGTTTCCTCATTAGCTCACCTCAGGGTTTAAAAATTCCTCCTGCCTTTTTTTTTTTTTTCCAATGAAGTTAAGTTTAATCTCTCTCCTCTATTCCAATAGTCTTGAATAAATTCTTCCTTGCCATTTTTTTTAACAAGTATCTGATGCAATTTTTCCTTTACAGTTTCTTGAATTAAAAAGAAAAGGTGAAGATCCACTGTGAATTTACTGGCTGTCAGTAAAGCGGGCCCAGTACCCATCACACTTAATCAGACAGGTCCCACAATGCCCACAGCCTTCTGAGACTGAGGTTTTATAATTAATGAATGAGCTAGGGTGATGTGTGGATTGTTCTGTTCTAATCCACACTGAAAGGGTGGTGAAAAGCTCCAGGCTGAAGACCCAGCAGTGTGAGGTCAGCAATACAGAATTAATGCTGCTAAACTTCCTCAGTCAGGACTTGACTAGTCTAATACGATATGACTCAGAGGATCTGAGCTAGAACTAAAGACCCACAATGTGGGGTATCTTTGCCAAGTTAAGAACTGAGTGAGTTCTGAAAGCCAGATAACTGATTTAACCAGTTTGTTTTCATCATAATGGTCAGATCCAACTTCTTGATAAAATAACAAGTTTTGTCTTGCTAAAATAACAAGGGTCATAACACTTCTTTCTTTAAGACCCGTTTTTGATTTCCTTTTGACTTAAAGATCTCATTCAGGCTTCTTGAAATGGCTCACAGTCTTAGCTCTCTTTCTTTTTTTTCCCTTTTGAGACAGAGTGTTACTCTGTCCCCCTGGGTAGAGTGCCATGGCATCATAGCCCACAGCACCCTTAAATTCCTGGGTTCAAGCCTCCTGAGTAGCTAGGACTATAGGCACCTGCCACTATACCCACCAAGATGGGTTCTCACTCTTGCTTGGGTTGGTCTTGAACTCCTGAGCTCAAGCAATTCACCTGCCTCAGCCTCCCAGAGTGCTAGGATTACAGGTGTGAGCCACCACACCTGGCCTCTTCATCTTCTTTTCCTACTCCCCCCAAGTCATACCTTTTGGTCCTGCTTTAAATCCTCTGGGGAGGCCTTGCACTCTGCTCCCATGACCTCATTTGCTATGAGCTTTGTCTTAAAGACGTTTCCACCATTCTTCACCTGCCAAACCTAGCCGATCCTTTTGGAAGCCTCCACCAATCGCACAGAACAGGGTTAAAATTTCCTTCTTTATGCCTTTAACCTTCCTATTCATAGTCTCATTAAACCAGACTCATGAGCTGTATCCCATTTGCATTTTTATTTGTCTGTAATCTCTGTGGAGGCATTCTGTATCCATTCTGTGTCCATTCTGTATATCCCTAGCAGAGTTGCTGGACCCAGGAGAAGTGCTAGAGGATGATTTTCTAAAGTAACTTCCCTGTGAGTATTATCAAGAATTCAGGCTGAGTCGATTCAGAGAAGAGAAAGATGGGCATGCTTCTTTCTAGTTCAATTCTAGCAGCAGCCATAGCAGGGGCAACAATTTTCCCAGGACTTTTTAACTTCAGCCAGCTTTCAGCAACCCTTCTCTTACTCCAAAATATCAGAAAAGTTCTAGCTTTAAAGTTTTCTAAACCCAGAAAGGGAAAAGAATGTTGGCCCTTGCAACCCTGTAGCACCTAGAAAATGAGCTTAGAGGGTCCAGTTCGGCAGGGAGTACAGTGTGATGCTGTCCTGATAAAGAAACCCATTTTACCAGTGTAGGGAGATCCCCTTTGGGTCTTGGTTGTTTACTTGGCTGGTCTCTGAGCCAGTCCTGACCACAGGTGGACTCTGTCTCCAGCTCTGAATTCTTACGCTGCCTGCAGCATTCTCTCTTTTGTTCTTTGGTTCCTTTGCTGTCATCATCGGCACCCTCACTTCTATAACACTTGCCCTGTCTTCCATCCTTTTCCTCCCATAGATTCCAGTGATCTTCAGTCGTGACATTGAAAAAGATCTGTTCTGCATACCAAAGTTGGCCACCCTGCTGAGAAAGAACCCATCAATTTCAAGTGCCTTGCTGTGTTTTTCTGCTGTTTGCTGGCCAGCCTGGACTACAGTTCTGCATGTCCAATTGAAAACTTCCTGGGCAAGGTGAGAAAGATAATTTTTTTTACATCAGCCCCAAAGTGAAGCTGAACTGGCACTTGCAGCCTGTCCACACCTTCTGACCCTTCCTCAGTTTGGTTTGCTTGGTGACTGGTAAGTGTCTTCGGTTTGATCATTGGGTCACTAAAAGAAACAATAACAAGTCAGCACTTTTATTTTAGAAAATAAGATTTCACCAACAAATACTTTAAAAAAAAAAAAAAGATCTATGACCTGAGTTCCAAGTATCATTTTGGATCAAAATCTATCTGCACTGATGAAAATGCACTCAAAGAATGAATACCTGTGCCCTTCTGAATTAGAGACAGGTGGTAATTCCAGGAACAGTGCCTGACGCTTAAGTGGAGAAAACATTCAGTCCTGGGCATGATGGGAATGGGCCCTTATGAGGTGGTGCTTGCCTGCGTGCCCAGCCTCGTTGATGAATGCTTCCCGCCTCCGCCCGCCTTTTTATCTGTTAAGTCTCAGCTCTACGTCTCTCCCTGGGAGTTCGTCCCTTATATGCTTCCATAGCACCTTGTATCACCATCCTGACACTAAGAACAAACGCCAGGCTGTTATTTCATATTCACTCCCGTGCCTTGTCTAGGACTGTGGACTTTCTTGAGCACAGACGCTGCACCCTATTTATCATCGAATCCTCAGAGACTAGCCCAGTTCCTGTTTCAAGACTAACACTGACTGAACCCATTTCTAAAAGATTCATGAATGGAAACATATTTTTACTTCAATGTCATATTTTTATGTATTCAGGCTTTAATAATAAGAGATTTACTTATTAAATATTTACAAATTAACATTTTTATCATAATTTTTTTTGGTGGGGGAAATTATAAAAACATTTCTAAAACAGAGAAAAGGAAAACAAATCACCAGATCCCCATTTTTCTTCTCTTTTTAGGAGTATTTTTAAAAACTTTCTCAGACAAGTTTTAGGATAATTGCGTCAACTTTGCTTTCCAAAATTCTTACCAGAACTGGGAAAGCACAAGCTTAGTAATAGAGTTGCTAAGGACTGTCATGTTTACAGCTTCTGGTCTTCCTATTAGACACACGATCGCACCTGTGAGTTTTGAAAATCTTTCTTATTCTTCTAGAACAGGGATTTTAAACCACTGTGCTGTGAGAGGATCTTAGGTGTGTTGCAAAAAATTTTAAAGATCATTAGTTAAATTAATTAAAAAAATTAAATTTCTAAAGAAAATCCAAAGCACAGTAAGTATATATTTTTATTTTTCATTTTTTTTTTTTTTTTGAGACAGAGTCTCACTTTATCACCCTCAGTAGAGTGCTGTAGCATCACAGTTCACAGCAACCTCCAACTCCTGGGCTTAGGCGATTCTCCAGCCTCAGCCTCCGGAGTAGCTGGGACTACAGGTGCCCACCACAACACCTTGCTATTTTTTTGCTGCAGTTTGGCAGGGTCTGGGTTTGAACCCCCCACTCTCTCCATATATGGGGTAGGCGCCCGACCCATTTAGCCACAGGCGCTGCCCTATTCTTTTTTTTTTT
>NW_003852431.1:7349716-7439013 GCF_000181295.1 Otolemur garnettii
GGGATCACTTCTGAGGTTTATCTTACAATGTTTTAAAATAATAACTAAGAAAATGACATGAAGGCTATGTTAACCAGTTTAATGGAAGTGTTTCGGATTGTGTGTGAAAACCCCACACTGTACCCCAGAAGTGCATTAATATATATAGTTACCATTCAATAAAAAAAAAAAATACCATGCCCTCAAATGTTCAGAGTTTCCACCAACCCAGCTACTGAGGTGCTAGGTCTTCTTCCTTCCTCCCGCTCCCAGCTCCCGTCTACTTATGGCAGGGCCAGGACACCAGAGACCAGCCGGAAACGTGGGAATCCACAGCTTATGTAGCTCTGCCCTTTCATTGCCACTCTAATATCCATTCACGAGATTTATTTACCCTTCCTCTGGTTGTTGTTCTAGCGAGTAAAGAAGTGATCTCTAATGGGAGAATCTTATGGGATAAGAAATAACTGATCCCACTCCTCTGCTATTTACAGGGCTAGGAAACAACAAGGAATAAAGAGCAAGCAGAAAATGGGTGTCCCAGCTTTGATAGTCTGTCTACTCTTGTGCTTTTCCTCCTAAAAATTTCTACTGTGTATAGATGTGATTTTTTTCTGTACCCTTTCTGATATTTTCTTTTAGTTTAAATTTCAGATTAATATATGGGTACAAATAATAAGGTTACACTGCTTGCTTTTGTTAGGTAAAAGTCCACACAGGAGGTGAGCCCTACATCCCTGCATTGCACCTGTTAGGTGACTTTTTTTTTTAAGAAAAGATTAGCCAGGGAGTAAATATGGCTCAAGCCTGTAATCCTAGAACTCTGGGAGGCTGAGGCAGGTGGATTGCTTGACCTCATGAGTTCGAGACCAGCCTGAGTGAAAGCAGGACCCCCCATCTCTATTAAAAACAGTAAAACTGAGGCAAGAGAATCATGTGAGCCCAAGAGTTGAAGGTTGCTGTGAGCTGTGACGTCACCACACTCTACATAGGGTGACAGCTTGAGACTCTGCCTCAAAAAAAAAAAAAAAGAAAGAAAGAAAGAAAGAAAAAAAGAGAGAGAGAAAAAGGTTTCACTCCACTAAACAGATTGAATTCTGCAGACAGACAGGTAGAGGTGCATTGACATCAAGTCTCACTTTCTTCAAAGATCTTAACAGGTTATGCTATGACTTGAAGTTACAGAATCCATCCTCAATCGCCATTCTGCAGAATCATGAGCAAATAAACAGTAGCTGTAGTTTTAAATCACTGAATTTTGAAGTAGTTCCCTTTACTTGGTAGCTAACTGGCACCATCTTCTTACTTCCAGTCTCCTTCCATGTCTAGGAGAAGAATAAGAAGACAATACTTGGAAAGTAGAAGTCATTGAATAGATGTTTGTTGAGTAAATAATTGAATGAGGAGTGTACAAATTGAGTGAATGAAACAGTATAGTCGTGTTTTTTTCTTAATTAAATTATAAGCAAAAAAAAATGTTGCTACCTTTAATGTTGGTTTCCTTTTCCACAGCTGTTTCGCCCAGCACACATACTTTTAACAGCACCAATTACACTACATTCCAGTTTTTTATGCATGTGTTTTGTTAGATTCTGGACAATCTGGCTGTCTCTGCATTCATGGTGCTCATATATTTAGTGCTCCCCAAAGGTTGGGCTACTTTGGGATTTTAGAGATCTGAAGTTTGGACCTTTGAAAACTGGATGGAAACTGGAAATCTTTATAGGTTTTAGTGATTCTAATATTTTGGCTGAAAATATTAGAATCACTAAAATGATGAAATTTAAAATGGAGCTTTTAAAAATATCATTGCTAAATAACACTTCAGCAATCAATTCAGAGTCCCTGGAGGGGGTAGGACGAGGCAATGTCAGACAGGGGCCAAGAAACTCTGGGCTTGGACATCTTCTGAGTTATTAGTAATAGAGGCCAAGAAATGATCCTCTCCAGCAAGGAGGACCCATTAGGAAATGATTTGAAATCACTAAATATTCTAATTTTCCAAGTTCAAACATGAGTGATAATTGCAGTGCTAAATATTATGGTATTATGTGATATGAATGCATGAATCTACATAAATTGCATAGGGCAGTTAATAACAAAAATGTGTTGTTTATTTATGTTTAGTATTTGACACAGAATTGTCTTTTATTGTCCCTGTAACTTTTTCATCAAAGCTATAAAATAGTCCCTAATTTCTAAAAACAAATATGTATCTCATTTTTATACATTTTAATCAAGCCTTTTATGATATAGTAGTGTTCACTTTTTGGTGTTGATCATTTTAAAATGACTCATTAAAAGTTTTTTTGTTCAACAATAGCTCATTTAGAACAAATCACTCCAGATTGACTCTTTCATGAATATTTACACTCTAAGGTCTCACTTTGACAACATTAAGCCCTGTACCCTTATTTCTTAAACAACCAACATATATTTATAGGTGGATTTTAATGTACTTTTTCCCCCACTTCAATTTACTATGATTAAAAGTTCACACCGTTGGTTACATTATATAATTTGAGAAATAACCAACAAGGTCCCTAGTGATTAAATATTCAAGTTTGCAATTATTTTGTAACTTTTGTTCTGCTCTTCGCTCACTCTAAAAATTATCATAAAATTTTGAAAGATGTCCTCAGTGTAGAATATGTCCATAAAATATTAAATATTCAATTTTCCTCTATCATGGCTTGAAAAATTCATAATTACATGATGATCCACATAATAACTCATTCTGAAAAGTCATATATGGCACTCCCTCTGTGACTGAGTTAATAATTTACTGCTGTGTGGGATTTTCACTCTGCACTGTTAGTCTTGGGAACATTTATTAAGCAAATGTTCATTTGCAAAGATCAGGATGTGAATGAAGAGGGTAAGAATTTAATGAGGAGTGACAGACAGGTGAACTGATTCCATATAGAAGTTTAGTACAAGGGAAAGCAGAGAGCTTTATCTTTCGTCGCCTCGATAGACACCTGAAATGAAATATAGAAGACAGAGGGCAGGAAAAAAAAAATGATGCTCTCCTGCAGGGGCCAACAGAGGGATAAATCAAGGGAAGTGAAGGATACAATTCAGGTCATTTGAAAAGACGCCACCAAATGTGACGGTTTGAGCTTCTGCAGCAGAGGGAATGCTGACTTTTTATTTTAAAATCACCAAATGCTGCCAAAGAGGGTATTTCATGTCTGCCTTTTTTCCCTTTTGGTTTCCAAGTTTTCACTGACAATAGCTTGAGTGACCAAGCGTGTAATTGAGTGATAACCAGAAAAAGAAGTTTCCAAGGAACTGATTATTTTAGGGTTTCCAATTGCTTACAGCAACTTTTAGGAAATCCATGTTACTTAAAGGAAGGACCAAAACTGTATGCAACACTTGGAAACATAAATGAGAAATGAATAATATTCTTTATATGGGTCACCTCTGTGGAGGTAGAATTAACATGAATAAAGCAAAGAGTTTGTGCTTAATTTATTGGATAATTCTATCATATGGGCAATGGTAACTTTACCTTTCCATATTGGCTTGGGCAGATGTTGGAATATTTACAGAAGTGATGAGTCACCGGAAGTTATCAGATGTGACCAAAAAGGAAAACTTTCCCAGTTATTTTATTATTATATCGATTTTTGATTGACACGTGTTGAGGCTTGACAAACATGGTATGGAACCCGTGCATAGGTAATAGCTATGCCACCTTAAGCTCTTTTTAGATTCTGGTGAGGTTTCAATAGGTACATAAATAAAACTGAAATAAATTTACAATAAAAAGAAAGGGGCCACACTACACAAATATGATCTGAAATTTATTCAAGATTTGTCTGTAGTCACCAATTCTACTTCCGCTTTTTTTTTTTTTAATTGGTAAAGATGATTTATGAAAACCAGAACAGGCCATCAATGAGGATGTAAAAAGAGATTCAGATTTTTTGATTAGAAGTAAATCGGACTGGTTTTGTTGCCTTCTCACCTTTAAAAGCAAGGGTTACATTTGAGGTCCTGGACAACGTTGAGTTTCACCTGAGCCTTGTGCCCCTGAAAACAGTCAAGGTTAAAATAGATGTAGATATAAGTAGACCCTCATTCAAGTCCTGGCTTTGACATTGGTTGGCTGTGTGACCTTAGACACGTCACAACTCTGATTTTGTAACCTCAACTGTGAAAGTGTACATTGTAAACAAGAGGATCCTATCTTTTCAGAATTCTTATAGGCCTAAATGCTGCAATTAGAGAATAATGCTGCACTTTCCATATAGTTTGATAGACACAATACTGATTTTTTTTCTTTTTTCTTTTAGAGACAAATGTTGGTAAGTCTTCATGTTTAACCTATTTTTATATTTATAAAATCTACATTATTGAGGGATGACTGATACAAAAAGCTATACATACTTGACATATACAACATGAATTTGTAGGTAAGTATATATCTGTAAAAGCATCCATGCAATCTATGCCATAATGATCCATCACCTCCAAAAATTTCCTTTCACTCTCTTTATTATCAATATTTATACATGTGATAAGAACAGTTAACATACAACACAGTGCCTGTAGTTAATACAATGTGACATATACTTAAAAAGTTTACTAAGAGAGTAGATCTTACATTAAGTGATTTTATCAGGACTATCGTTTTGTTTTATTTATTTTTGTCCATATTAAGAGGTAATGGATTCTTGAATTAGAGCATTTACTCTGAAGGCTGACAAGAAATATTTGTGCTAAAAGGTATCTTTGGGTTTCTTTCTTTTATTACCTAGAAATGTTTGCCATTTTGACCAACGGCAAATACCAGAAATTTCCCTTCTGTGCATTTGTATAAAACTGGGATTTCAAATTTATATAAAAGTTTGGGTGGGAGCACATCTTCAATATTCTCCTCTTGACGGAGATATTAATGGAAACTTCCTTGCCTAGCATTCAGTGAGAAATCAATGAAATATTTTTTCTCAGTGTATGAAAAAGTATAAGGAAAATTTGGCCTTTGTTTTTAACTCAGGCCCAGCTTTTGAAACTGGGTTGTTCCTATTTTATAAATAGAAATAACAATTTTTTGCTGTAGTATATTTTACAGATATTTTGAATGGAACAGAGAACTTGCATTCCATTTTGAATACCCCAGGGAGTGAAACATATCAATTGCTCTATGCTATGTGTATTTACTTAAGAGTGGATATTTAATATTAATATTTACCTAAAAGTCCAAAAGGCTTTCTAGTCTTTTCTCTTTAATCTCCTGGCTTTGTCTTTATTCTCTTTCTCAGTCTTCCCTTTCAAACAACATGGAGTCTAAATTCTCACTTGTCCTTGTGGAAACCTATGCTGTACCAATGGTCAATTTGTTCATATTTGTTACAGCAAAGTCACCATCCTAAGAAAGGCTCAATTTTCAAGAGTAATATAGATTGGAAAAGGATTTATAACCACATTCTTTGTATCATACTAAGTCAATTTCTTCATCAAAATATTGGTTACCAAGGTGTAAATGAGGTCACTTTCAAATGCCCAGCAAAAAATACAGTACCAAAGGTTTACCCTAAATAATTCCTCTGACTATAAATTGCAAGATGAAGTAAGGGAGAATTTTAATCATAGTACTGGAAAACCTCAAACTGATTATTTCTCTGCTAAAAAAAATTGTTAAAAAGTAACAGTAACAGTGGATGTTGGAGAAACATTTTTCTCAAGGTAGCAAATACAATGAGTTCATCATTAATTTCTGTTCTTGTGTGGTAATACAAAAAACATGAATGCATACGTATAAAATACACCCCCCCCCATATATATATATCATTAAAAGTTGCCAACAATACAAAGTATAAATTTTGTAACTGCCATGGCAATATTTTGTAGGATATGTAAATCGGAGGCTCCACCGACTTGCTCAAAAATTGTTTGGTTAAAGGGTAAATACACCTTGTACATCATAATGAAAGTCTTATAGGTAGGGGTGGAGATTAACACTTCAGGCTGTCTACAGAATATTAATAAAATTCAATATATTTTCTAAAAGGTATAATTTATATTTTGTGGAAATGAGACCCTTTTCTAATAAAATTCTTCTGTCCTTCATTCTGTTCATATAATTTTGCTATAAATCATCCTGTAGGAATTTTCCCCCCTAAATATTCATCTCAGGGAGAACCTATTTAAATAAGCCCTCTTAGCAAGATCTTTCAGAATTAAAATTACACCACGAGCAATACTTCATCTAATATGTTTCCTTCTATAGAATTTTCTTATGCCTAAAATAATATTTTTGTTGAATTACATTATGGTAAAATTATTGATTTGAGGTGACTTCGACAGTAAAGAAACCCTGAGTGAAAAGATCAACAAATTATCCTTAGTCTTTTTAATTGCGGGGTCTTTGAGACTGTGCCATTGTAACCCCATCTACATAAATAGTGAGAAAGACCTCAGGGCATTTTTCTCAGCTTCACTGCAAAGAAAGAATAAGAAAGAAGAGTAACTGCTGCTGGATGTGCCAGGTTTCCTTCATTTCTGGCAAACCACAACATTCTCTTTCATGGTCATTTGGAGCTAATGTTACTCTACTGTTTGATTCTAACCATTAGAATAAATTATTTTATTTCATTCCTGGTATGAATATAAGAAGTAATTTGATTCCCAAAATGTGGGGTATAATATGGGGCATAGGCAGGTGCATCAGGCATTTAAAAGCACACACACGTACACACAGGTCCTATTTGAGGTCTCCTGTACTGGGAGGTATCCCTCCAGGGTATTTCAGGAGAGTGCCTTGGGTCAAACTGATGCTCAGAGTTCAGAGAAGGTTTTGATGGTGTAATTAACTCTTGCTTTGTAAATTATCAGGTGATAAATGAATATTCAGATGCTCTCATTCATCTCTTTCTTCTGTCTGTCCTGAGGGAGATGGAGCCAACTTTATTATTTTGATTTTTCCCTCTGGAAACTGAAGGAGGTTACGTGGCTTCCCAAGTTACACAGTTCATGGTGGTGTTGTTTTCTAATACAGGGGCTGAGACTCTTTTACTGACTTTCACTTGACATAATGGAAAGTTGACTTTCTGTAAACTAACCTTCTCCTCTTAGGCTCTGAGAGAGCCCTCCCACCACCTCAGCTTTCAGCATCAAGCAGGAGATGAAATATGGACTTGGGTTAAACGTATAGATGTTAAACGTGGGATATATGTGAGGAGCAGTAATGTGCACGGGCCTCACAGTCCTTGCAAACATTAGGCACCAGATAATCCCTTTGATGGGCCATGAGGCATCATAGACTGTGGCTTAAATATGTTTGGGAACAGAAATCACTGCCCTTATAGTCTCTGACATCAAAAACCATTTAGTTTCCAAGAGAACAGAATAGATTAAATGGTAGCTGGAGTCATTCAGTACAGTTCACAAATATTCATTAAGTGTTAATGATTCTAATACTAATTAAAAGTATCTTTACTGAATGCTTACCATGAGTTGGACATAGTTCTAAATATTGACATATATATAAACTCACTTAATCCTCATAACAATGCCATTATTATTACTACTACTATCAGTTACAGTTATTATTATCTTCTCCCCTTAACAGGTAAGGAAATTGAAGGGCAAAGGATGCGGTAGAGCCAAGATTTGACTTGAGCCAGAACTCTGCTGCCCAACTTTGCATCTCTAAGGTTTTGTGCTAAGTGATGAATGGACAAAAATCAATAAGGTTTGTTTCCCAATAAATCCATTCTCTATATGGGAGACAGACATACACAAAGTGCTGTTCCACGTGAGAAGTGCCACAGGAAAGGTGCAGGCAAGGTGCAGTCAATGTGCAAAATGGAACCCACCATTCTTTGAGACTCTCAGCAAAGAAGGATGTGGTGAAGCTTCGGTGAGCCAGGAAGGATAAGTTAGGGCTTAACTATAACTTTATCTGTATATATTCAGGGGGTGCGAGTGAGAGTTTTTCAGTCTTTTAACTACATGAGGAAACAGATCTCAAGGACTCAGAATATCACCCAAGAAGCACAGAGGCAAGAATGACCCAGTGAGTTCAGGAACTCTCAGCTTTGGAATTATTGGGACAGAGAATGCCAGACTGTGATGAGCACAAACTGAAGCTGAAGAGATAAGCAGGGGCCAGTTCATGAAGAGCTTCATAGACCATGCACAGTAGGTTGGACTTCATCATGGAGACAATGGGAACCACAAGAGTTTTAAGTAGGAAAGTTACATGAGATTAATGGTTTAGTAGAGGACTCCAAATTGGTGGCGATGAGGATTAGAGGTGGTGGTTGAGATGAGAGGCAAGTAGACCAGTTGTTGCAGCTTTTTATGAAACATGACGGGGGATCCAAACCGGGGCAGTGTTGGTGAGAATCCAAGTGAGTGAAGCAATTTTGGTCTTTTATACTTCTTACTCCAAGTGTCAATCTTCTATCAGTATATGTCTTTAAGGTTTTGCCCAAATTAGCCAGGTTATTCATCTTGAAAGACATGAATGTTACAGAAGTTGGGAGACTTTCCACTCCAACTAGCAAAACCCCAAGTATTAATAAACTAACCAACAAGACAAATTTATTATTTCACATGCTAAATTCTGATTCAGGGCACCTCCAGGTTCTCTTAATTTAAGAAGCTGAATGACAACATCCAGGAATCATCTTGCCCCATCTATCTGTTCCACCATTCTCAGTGTCGCTCTGCCCTGAGTCAGGTCCCTTCAGGGTCCCAGGTTGACTGACACATTCTGGGAGTCGCTGGTGGAGAATATGAGCACATTCACTCGGGAGGAGCTCAGTGCCCCCGGCTGCACATGGCTGCCGAATGCGAAGTCCAGTTTCTTGTGCTGGGAAAAAGGAAGCCTCTGATGAGCCAAAGAAAAGTGCCTACCCAGAATGCAAAAGGAAACAAGGTAATATTTAGCTTCGTTATGTAAATTTGATCCTTGTTATGAAAATTCCTTCATTTGCTCTTGTAGCATGGCATTAAGCGGGCTTAGGAGGTGTGAGTTTCAGGGAAAGGAGGTTCAGAAGGAAATTGGGAAGACAGTCTTTTTTAGTCCCGGGAGATTGTGGGAAGAAAAGGAGAGAGGAGGAGAGACGGTGGGAGGTCTCGTTTTCATTCTGGAGTTTTGGGTAGTAGTGGTGGCACTATGGTGTGGGGAGAGACACTGGCATAGAGGAGGTGGCAGGGAGCAGTGGGAACACAAAGCCCATGTCCCACTGCCCCATTTGGAAACCTAGAAGGACACCCACCTGCCCAGGGCCTTATAGAGAGAAAGGAGCAGTGTAGTTGGACAGAATATAGATCTAGCTGGGAATCAGGGCAGAGCACTAAGTGGAACATGAGCCAAGGGACTAGACAGTGGACATAATGGAGACCCAGAGGTTTCCCAGGAGCCAAAAAAATAACCACAAGTTTGGCACCTGCAGGACTCCCAGCCTATGGATACATGAATTCTGGACTTCTCATCAGAGGTGCCCAGGTGTGAGCTGGGGCAGGAGCAGCCAGTCCTCCAGCCCCACCAGTTCTGTGAAGTCACATACTCCTTCCTTGTTATAGGTAGAGGCTGTATTTGGAATAGAAGCAAGAAAAACATTACGCTATCTGACAGCCTTATCTAACCAAGACGGAGTGTAAGTTAAAATTTCAATCTTTTGTGGTCTGCATGTCTGTCTCTCCCCTTCATATGTTGAAATCCTAACCTCCAAGCCTAGCCTTGGGGAGATGATTGGAGCACGGTGTGGCACCTTGACAAATGGGATTAGGACCCTTATAAAAGAAAGGAGACCCCTTGGCCCTCCATCACCATGGTGGAAAGATGACCATCTGTGAACCAGGAAGTTGGTTCTCACCAGATACTCCATCAGCCAGTGTCTTGATCTGGGACCTTCTACCTTCTAGAATTGTGAAAAATAAATTTCTGTTATTTATAAGTTGACTGGCTTATGGTATTTTGTAATAGCAGCCTGGACAGGCCAAGACATGCCCTGTCCACATTGTTTATGAGATAGAGTAGCATTTGGGAACAGGGTTTTCATAAACATGGCTTGTTATTCATTAAAGTGTTGTCTCCTCTAGTGTAGCATGACAAGGGTGATATAAACATGTTTATAACGTGTCTGCTTAGGAAACGTAGAAAAATGTTTAACAATCCTATGTGATCCCTATTCTGTCTTACAAGTGTATTTTCTTTAAGGCCAGCACAGTGGTGCATGCCTGTAATCCCAGCACTCTGGGGGTCTGAGGCTGGTGGATTGCCTGAGCTCAGGAGTTTGAGACCAGCCTGAGAAAAGGGGAGATCCTGTCTCTAAAAATAGCCAGCATTATGGTGGGCACCTATAGGCCCAGCTACTTTGGAGGCTGAGGGAAGGGAATCAGCTGAGTCTAAGAGTGTGAAGTTGCTGTGAGCTATATGATGCCACAGAACTCTACCAAGAGCCTCAAAGAGAGACTTTGTTTAGAAAAGAAAGAATATTTTCTTTAAAAAGTATCCGATGTACTCAATACCTTGATACTAATATGAAACCTGTCAATAAACAACTACACATCCACAGAAAGAAAAACACAAGTGTGGTCTAGTGAGGAGGAGGGGAGAGGAGAAAAAGGGAAGGGGGGGTGATTGGCGGGATCTCACCTAATGTGCACAATGTGAGGATTGTTCAGCACGCTCCCAGGGTGAAGGGCTCAACTACAACTTGAACTTTGCCTTATAAATGAAGACAATGTAACCTAAACATTTATACACTTGTATCAATCTGAAAATTTAAAAAAAAGAATATTTTCTTTATTTCTATTGTAAGAAGGAAGTACTTTTTACTGGAAGTATTTATGTTAAGAAAGTCTTTACTACAAAGTATTTTCTGTGATGTCTTAATTCTTTAATTGCCATTAATTTCCACAACTACACAGTAGGTACTACAAACTGGTGATTACAAATGAAAGAAACCAAGGGAAGGAGAGGGCTGAAAACCTCTCCTGGGGGAATTGTAGCTACAGAAAATAAGGCAATGTTAAATCTTAAGATAAATAGGACAAACTGCTCACTGTGAATATATAGAGTTATGTTGATAAAAATCAGATAATTAATGCAAAATTGCTTTATGAAGTCTAAAGCATTATGGAGATGTCAGCTTCTTCTATTTTATTTTGTTCTCTGGTTCCAGACAGCATCAGTAGGCCCAATGAGTCAACAGTCAGAGAGCAGCTTGCATCTTCACATATACAATTATGAGCTACCCGACAGCGGAATGTGCTACCTTCAAACCAGAAGCAGAAATGACTCGGGACAGGATGCTTCTCTCTTGGGGCTCAAGTAGAAGTGCTTTCAGACCCTGGGGAGGTTCTATCTGGGGCTCTGGGGTACTGAGAAGCAATTTCTTCACTTAGTAAAGTGAAGTGCTCATTTGTGGGGGGCCTCCCTCCTAAAAGATTACAGAAGCTAAATGGTTATTCAAGTGTACACAGCCTTCTCATCTCTTTGAAACGCATATAAAACCTTCTGAAAATTAGATGGGCCTTCTGTCAGTTTTATGATCTGGGGCTGTCTTTCTCAAGGACCTGGGGGGCATCTCTCGGCAATGTGAGGGAGGCTTCCTCCCTGTCTACCAGTGCGGGTGGGCAGGTAGAATCCCGGCCAGGAGGGCACCTTGTTCCAAATTGCCATAAAGATAGGAGTTTGTTTTTCCCATGGATAAAGCCACTTAGCTGTCAGAGATAACAACCCCCAATTACCAGTAAAGTTAGCATGAGCAGTGTGACACAGGGGGCCCTCCTCTTACTTGAGAGCTAGTTATTGCTTCTCTTGAGAACATGAATGTAATTGGTTGTGTCTGCTTAGCCAACAAAAGAGATCCTTTACTATTTTTGCAATCTCTTCCTGGATTGCCTATGACGCACATCACATTCTGGTTTAATACTTACGTAATCAGAGAATGGTTTTCTACCTCTACTACTTTGTGGAAAGGTTTTCTGAGTGGACGAAGATTTCGTTTTTACATTATATTTCTTCAGCACCATACTGTCATATCCATAAATTATTAAGTATCTTATCTGTTGTTCCTACATTCCTTCACTCCCACAGTCCCTCCTTCCCTCTCTCTTCTCTTTTTCTTCCTTCCTCCCTCTCTTCCTCCCCCTCTCTCCAGTTGTCTTTTATCTTTTCTTTTTGTTTTTTTCTCTTTTCTAAATTGGCATTTCGGCCTATTCCTCTCCTGCCAAATTATCCATTAAAGATGAAATAGTAGATTTTATGAGAGGGCATCTGTCAGAAATGTCCCCCAAAAAGGTGATAGCATGGACCCGAACAAGTAAAACATCGATTAATTCCAAAGCATGCTTTTCTTTGTGGTGAGGTAGTTTTAGGAATGGGCCCTCTGGTGTTTAACCTTGAGAAGTCAGAACAAAGGAAGTTCCTGATATCACAAAGAAAGGTATTGATTGAGTAAAGTGATAAATATTAAAAAAAAATGTGGATTTCTAATTGGGAGGGTATTAGGCTGGCAACTATAAGATGGCATTATTATATGGATTATCTGCCAACTAGGTGTGTATGTATGTGTATCTCTCTATGTTCATTTAGTATCTATCTAGCTATATGTCAGAAGTCATTTTATTTGTCTTTTTGGGGATGGAAAAAAACATTCATTTGAAATACTATGACCAATTCCCTGTGCCAGCAGACGAGGGACATGCAAATTATTACCATTGTTCATTTCTAAGGCATGGTTCCTTGCTTATAAAACCTACCCAAGGAGCATACTAGCAAAACAATGTATATACAAGTATTCATTAAACAAAAACACAGAACCTCTATAATGATTGAAACAAGTGACATTATGATTTTACTTCTATTGATGCAGTATAAAAATTGATGAGCTAATGTTGCTCCCTAAATATCTGGAAGGGAGGAAGTTCTCAGGGAGAATGCGATGAGAACCACCTCGCTTAACCTGAAATCTGCGTGGCATTTATGCCCCTGAGCTTTGTAATAAGCAATAGCAGTGGTATTTCTGATTGAACACTCTCCTTTGTCAGTGCGAATAAATACTTAACCTTTCAAAGCCAAAATATGCATCTGAAGTAAACAATGAAGCGTCTCCTAATTCCCTAAGAAGGCTTGGCTCTGAAATGGTTGTACATACTGTGACTGAATTTCTGACCATTACCCCTTTCACTTCTAACATTTTGGTCCGATCCTTGCCTGAGACCCACGAAGCGCCTTCTCATAACAACAACAAAATACAAATAAAAACTTCACATTTTGCATAATCACAGGTATAATTTCACACTGGACAGCACTATTTAGTACTACCCCAGGTTTACTGAAGAATTCTATTTTTTTTTTTTTTAACCACAAATTCAAAGCTATCTGGTGTTACTTTCCTTAATTAAGCTGGGCTGCTCTCACAATTCAAACAGCTTCATTTTTTTTCCTGCTTAAATTAAACTCCCTGTGCAATGCAGTGACCAAAACAAATAATCTATGACCTACAAACAAGACACTTGCATTCCCTGAAGAATTACGTTCTTGCTTCCTCTAGGTTATACATCTTTGAACCTCTCTTTGCTGTAACGACCTTCTGGCGCTCATTAGCATGCTGATTACCATTAACACAGCTATAATGCAGCAATTTTCTTGGTGTATGTCGAGGAGAAATGCTCATCTGAATGCAGTCAGGGGACAAAATTAACTGCATAAATCTACAGCGCAAACTGGATCTCGTCCAACTTTGCACGAGTCGTCTTTCCTAGTTGTGACATCATCGTCTAGATTCCCACTGACGGCTTAATAAGTATCTCAGGGTTTCATATTTAATTTCCTTTCATCTCTGTATATTGCATTTCAACTTAATTTCAGGAGTGCCTGACCACCTTATTACTATGTCTCATAATATATATTTACCTTTAATCTTTCAGCTGTATCCCTTAATGGCTCTGTTATGAGATTTCTAGCTACTCTACTTTTTTTTTTTTTTTAACATCTTTTCCCCCACACATTTATATCTTTAAAAGATATTGGCTAATCGAGTAGGATTTAAGTATGTGAACACACACACAAGATGATAAATTTCCAGAACCAAGAACAAGACCGAGACATGTAAGTCCTGCATGTGTTTGGAGGAAAGCAAACTTATTATTATTATTATTATTATTTGCAAGAGATAAATTGTACGAATAGTCAGGAAAGGAAATGAAGTTTTAGTGGCGAGAACAATGGGTGTGTGGGACCTGATTTTCTTCCTGCCTCTGTCACAGAGGTATTCAGTGGTTTCTTGACAATGCTGGTCTCCACGTGGGGACTGAGGGAGCTGACTCTCAGCTCTCAGGTTATAAAGCTGACAGGAAAGGGGACGTGATCCTCTCCCATTCTCATTCTGGACTGTTCTGTTTGAGGGTGGTATTTTTAAATATTAGAGCTGTTACAATGAACAAACGGTATCAAGAAGCTTTTGACATTTGGTTCTGTTGATGCTTATATAACCGGAGTTACAGGAACTGCAACAGAATCAAAATCACTTTTAAAATAAAACAAGATTTGATGTGAGTACACAGTAGACAGCAGTAGGAATGAGCACTCTATGAGAGGAAGAAAAATTTACCCCTTTTATAATCAAGAATGGGCTAACATTCGAGTTTATATTCTTTAAAAATGCTAGAGCTATTTTAATTTTTAAAAACATGAAATAACTTCTACTCGCTGCCTTTGGTTTTAGGAAGGGAGACTGAGAACCGCTCGCTTGATGCTTTGGGATGTTTAAGCCTGATGGTAAGTAGCCTTCTGGTAGCTTCTCAGCCCTTTCCAGCACACAGGGAGCTGATGAGAGGGCGGGACATGGAGAAATAAATGTCACTAGAATGTCACCTCTCATAATACACTCTGACTCATTCCACGTTTGGAATATGAGCAAAGTACTGTGAATGCTCACGGAGAAGGAAATTAATTCTGATTCTTCTCCATGAGCGTAGATAGAGTTGACAGACATGACAGAGAGGATGTGCGGGTAGTATCAGGAAAAAAGGAACTGCTTGAATTACATTTTAATGATAAGGCAGAATTTCATGAGACTGAGAAGGGCAGGAGAGAGAACCCTCTCTTCTCACTTTGTTTTTATTATTCGATTGAGATAGACTCTCACTTTCTTGCCCCTGATAGAGTGTCATGGTGTCACAGTTCACAGCAACCCCAGACTCGTAGCCTCAAGCAATCCTTCTTGCCTCAGCTTCCTAACTACAGATGCTGGGCAAAATGCTGGGCTAGTTTTCCTATTGTTAGTAGAGATGGGGGTCTCACTCTTGCTCAGGTTGGTCTCGAACTCATGAGTTCAAGCAATTCACCTGCCTCAGCCTCCCAGAGTGCTAGGATTACAGGTGTGAGTCACTGTGCCCAGCCTTCCTCTCTTCTCACTTTGATTATTACAATTACAGAAATAGAATCACTAGATAGAAATGCCAGAAAAAACTTCAATGATCTATTCTTAAATACTCACCAACTTACAGATGGTGGGGAGTGCTCCTTTCCCCTGTATCTCTAACCTGTTGGTGGGATGGATGGTGGGTCATTAGGTTTGCAACTACATCATTACTGCAAAGGATAAGAAACTTTTTAAAATTCCCAATTTTCACTACTATATACAAATTAAAAATGGTAAAATGATGAAATAAAGAAAAATCTCACATTTGTCATTATTCTCATACAAAATACTTGAATTTAGTATATATGAGCATTATACTTTCTGAGAGTCATCTCAATAAGATCAAGTTCTGCTTTGAATAAGATTCTTTGAGTAAATCTTGTACTAGTTATTGCTCTAAAACTGGTTGCTTAATTGAGCCTAATTTTCTTTGTATGACCTATTCCTCCTTGTATGCACTCTCAAAGTAGTACCCTCAAAAGGTTAATGTACTTGCCCCGTGTTCCCAACTGATTCCGAGGTAAAACTCATCCTCCTAAGGTCATGTTGTTCCATAAATTGCTCAGCTCACCTGTGTAAATTCTCTGCAACTTACGCAGTTGCACGGATTTGCTACCTGGCAATCAGAAATGGTTCTCCCCAAACTAAAAATCTACAAACGGGTATGTTTCTGAATTGTGAGTTTAGCTGTAAATGTATATGTTTCTACCTACAATCATTCAATTATTCATTCATTCCACAGCTAACATCTATCTGTTAGATTTCTATCTGCTATATTCTAGTCACTCTGCTAAAAACTAGAGTATAGACACAAATGGTGAGCAGTTCACATTGAAAGGCATTATGGTATAGGAAAACAAAGTCAGGATTCAAGGGCTGGTTCTGGTATTCAACAGCTGTGTTAGTCTGCTTGGGCCTTGGTAACAAAATGCCACAGACCGAGAAGCCTATAAACAACAGAGATTTTATTTTCTCCTGGTTCTGGAGGCTGGCATTCTGGGATCAGGATGTCCACACCTCTGGTTTTGGGGAGGGCTTTCTTCCTGACTTACAGATGGCTGCCTTTGTGACAGGTCCTCAAATGGTGAGGGGAGAGAGAGAGTGAGCCCAAGCCATCTGCAACTTCTTCTTATAAGAACACGGATCTCATCCTAAGGGTCTCACCCTCATGACTTCATCTAAACCTATTGTCTCCCAAAGGCTGCATCTCAGAATAGCCATTACCTTGAAAGTTAGGGCTTGGACATAGGAATTTTGGGAAGAGCAACATCCATTGCAACGATCGTGCTATGTTGATAAAATTCCATCTCTCCCAAAGTCCACTTGCTCCATTATACAGTGAAGATAATACTGAATGCATTTGAGGCTATTTGACAATAATATAAGGCAGTAAAAGTAAAAGCACTTATTACAAATGGTGCCTGATAAAACAGTAGGAACTGAATAAATACGTGTTGTGACTCTCTTCTCTCTGCTTTTTCCCTGCTGAAAGCTCCCAATGGTAGGAAGGTAGGAATAAATTATAGAGCGGGGCAAGGAAAACTAAACTAGAAAGCCCTGTCCTAATGCATTATGAGGCATTCTGCATTAGCAATAGGAAAAAGTGCTATGGAGGCCCACAGACAGCAGAAATGGATTCTGGTCCTGCCCGCTGGGAGTAGTAAGAGGAGCAGCAGAGGGCAATGGAGGAGGCTAGAGAAGAGGAGATATTTGAATTGGGTTTGGAAGACAGGGTAGAATTGCCTTGGGCTGGAAAGGTGAGGAAGACCTTCCAGGCCGAGCAAAGACAAAAATGACCCTTCCCTTGGGGAATCTGGTTGGCATGACTGTGAGTGCCTATCTGAGGAATCTCAACACTGGGAGGCAACCTGCTTTTTCTCCTTCTGAAGCTCCTCTACTATTCCATCTTCTCATAGCCTGTCATCCACAGGTAAGGAAAATATAGTCTATTACTGAAAACAAATTGGGAAGATTCTAGCATTCTGGATTTTGGAGTTGGAGATATAAAAACATACATCTCTTCACCGAGACTTCTAAATGCCAAGAGGACTTGCCAATCTCAACCTTCTGTGGGGGCCGACTGAGCCTCTGAGCAGCTGCTATTTTATCTTCTTAAAAAGATGTCTATTAAAGAAAATCTTTTTTCACACCATCCCTCATGCTAAAATTTCCTTTTAT
Organism: Otolemur garnettii; assembly: GCF_000181295.1. Classification (NCBI taxonomy): domain Eukaryota; kingdom Metazoa; phylum Chordata; class Mammalia; order Primates; family Galagidae; genus Otolemur; species Otolemur garnettii. Next base: position 7,367,272 of record NW_003852431.1, read on the forward strand.
AGATTAAAAAAATTTACTTTTTTTTATTGGAAAAATTTAGAAGGTGTAAGGGCTTTTTGTTACTTGGATAAAAAAAATCTTTTATTTCACAAATAGAGACCAAAGTAATGAAACTAATTATATTTACAACAATTTAGAAGGTATAAGGGCTTTTTGTTACATGGATTTAAAAAAAGTCTTTTATTTCAAAGTAATGGAACCAGTTATATTTACAACTGAGGGCATCCAATTTTTCATCTTTAAAAAAAATTATATAAATGCTCCTTTTTTTCTCTAACTATCATAATGGTCCATGTTCACTTTAAACGCTATAAAACATATAAACAAGGCCAACACTTTCACTCATACTCTTATTGTCTAAACATAGTTAATGCTTAAATTCTAGGGAATCACACATCCTTTAATCTTTATTGCATACTCACAATATGTTACTTTTCTATATAGTCTTACATCTGATTTTATCAGATATTTTTAGAAATAAGATATCTCTCTGATCCAATTGTAATAGCTCCTTAGAATTTTAGTGTAAGATTGTGGCATAATTTGTTTTCACCAATTTTATAACTTTATTCATTTAGCTTGTAGCTTGCGAATTTTGCAGAAGCTAATACTTCTTAGGATAAATTTCTAGAAGCAGAATATTTTAATTTGCAGGCATGATAAACATTACATGCAGTTGATAAGTATTCCAAGTTGCTGACTACAAAGAAAATACCAATATAAAAATTTGGCAGAATTTTATGAGAAAATCTCTGTCTCCATGTTTTTTCTAACGTTGGACACTGATATTTTTTTTAAATTGACTACTTGAACTTTGAAACAAGAGGTAGAACTGGGGAGAATGGAAGTAGAGAAAGAAAAAAGGAGTTATGAGTCTGTGGCTGCAGCTTCCCTTATTTTTGTTTTTTGCCCTATTAAAAAAAAATAGAAAATCTTTCCCTATTTCTCTATTTTTTCTAAATATATCCCTTTTGCTCCCATTGGTGTTGCCTCCATTACTGTGGGAATTAAGGGCAAGTAGCACAGATTAGACTTTGGCTTCTCTGAAAGGGGAGCCCACCCTCTCCCCAGAGACTACTGCAGAATGGGGCCACCAAGCTGCCTGTTCTGAGGGCAAGATTCCCTGGTGGATTTTTGAAATGTTAATTTGTATTTATTTGGTGATACAAAGAAATAGGAATTTTTATCAGCTCACTTTATCAAGTGATCATGGAAATAAAACCAACAAGATTTTTAAAAGTTAATTTCAAAAATTTCAAAAATTTCGAAAAACACGTTTTCAGGAATGTCACTTTAGTCATCCCAAAATTTACCAAATCATTAACTTGGTGCTGAGTATAAAAAAGAGCTCTGGCTTTGGGGTTGACTCAAATTGTAAATAGCAGTTGCAGTGAGGTCAAGAGGACTGGGATGGCCTGGTGCCATGTGGAGAAGAGGACTGGTTCTCGGGTAGGGTAAGCAGTAGAGAGAGCTGAGTTAGAATCCACTTCCATCATTCACTAGCTGGATGACCTCAGCCAGTGCCCTAATATTTACATCTTAGTATCTCATCTGCAAAATGGGGATAATAAAAAGCCTCCTCAAAACATGTGGGGATTAAATGATATATCTGTAAAGTACTTAACCAAACCTCTGGCTCCTAACGAGTGGTCTACTAGTAGCAGGTAGAATAGTGGCTGACTGTGAGCCTAAAAACCTAACCACTTTATACTGTGCTGTAGCCTCATTCATCAATGTGGTGTGAAATGGAGAAGCTACATTCTATGCACTGATTTTTTTTTAATTGTTTAAAAATGTTTAGAAAGGATAAAAACAAGGGGAGGTGTAGACACATACAAAACTGTTAAGTTCTCACATGAAATGAAAGATGTATGTAGTTCAGGGTCCTGCTATGCCATTGGGATTGTTCAAGCCCATTTCAACCAGAAAGTCGATCTTGGCTGGGGAAAAATTCAAAGATAGTATTTTTGTTTTATTGGACAGGCCATAGTTCCTGTAAGCTTCTTGAATCGAGATGAAATATGGCTGATATCTTTGCCCAGGACACAGGTAAGGTGATATTAATTAAACAATAAATTTACAGATAGGTTTTATCCATTGGCATCCCAGGAAAGTGAGAATTCTGGCCCAATGACAAATCAGATCCCAAAGAATGAATCCAGATGTGAAGACTGTTTAACAAGAGGTGGGAAACAATTGATGAGCAATTTGATGATATCTATCCCTAGATCAATGAATCAAGGTTACTGAAGATGGTATAATGAATGGCTACATCTCAAAGGGCTTATTTGTTCTTTTTATGCTCTCCCAGCTTCTATCAAGCCTTATATACATAGGTACTAAAAAGATCTCCATTTCTAATTATTCAGATGCATTAGATTTGATTTGATTACCATGCCTTCAATACTGTATAATATTCTGTATGTTCCAATTAGTTTAATATTTCCATTAAACTAATCATTACAAAATTTTACCAAGAGGTGGCCAACATACAGGGAATATTTTGTTAATATTTTGTGAAATTTTGTAATGAATATTTTGTAAATGAAGGTACATTTAGCTACAATTTCCCATTTCCCTACGTATGGTGATGTTGGGGACTTTTTGCTTAATATTCTGATCAGCACTTGAGTTAATTGTTAATTAACACAATGTCTGTCAAAAATAGGTTATTATTTGTGAAATTAGTGGATTGTTATTTGGTTTGTTTTATGTCAGCAGTGGGTTCTCATTGTGAAGTTAAAGTATTTAAAACATGAGTGGCACCTGTGGCTCAAGGAGTAGGGCACCAGCCCCATATACTGGAGGTGGTGGGTTCAAACCCAGCCTCAGCCAAAAACTGCCAAGAGGAAAAAAAAAAAAGTATACAAAACATATGAATTGGTGAAAGTATTTTTTAAATATTCTACCCTTCCTTTCCCCATGCACGAACAAGGATTAAGAATCCTATATTAACTAAATCTCATATTTTCTCACTCATATGTGAGAGCTAAATATTAAAAGCAATTGATCTCGTGGAGAAGGAGAGTAGAATAATGATTACTGGAGGCTGGGAAGGATAACTGGGAGGGGGGGGAAAAGTAAAGATGGATATAAAAAACTGGTTTATCTAGTTAGGCAAAATAAATGATACTTGATAGCACAACAAAGTGGTGATAATCAACAAGATGTTAAAGAAGGGAATTGGAAGGTCCTTCACCCAAAGAAATGCTAAATGCCTGAAGTGATGGAGACCCCAGTTACCTTGATTTAAGTCACGTTTATGGCTGTATCAAAACATGACATGTACTCTATAAACAACTATTATGTACCCATAATTATTAAAAAATAAAATTAAAAAACCAATATTGCTCATAGCCAGTATGTTTTTTTAATTTCAGGTTAATATCAGGGTACAAACAACCAGGTTCCAGTGTTTGCATTTGTTAGGTAGCTAGAGCTCCTCTTGTGGTTGTTTCCTGCACCTAAGAAGTGTGTCACATACCCTTACTTTGAGCCAATTAAGTGGGAGCACCCCAATCCCCCTCTCTCCTCTTCTCTCCCTACTCCCTTGCTCCCTCTCCCTAACTTGAATTGAATTGAGTTTTTCTGTTATGTGGGCGTATGTTAGATCACCTACTGGTATAGCCAGTACTTTTAGGCACAGGATATGAAGCCCCAAATGGAGCTGAGCTCAGGCATTGATTTAAGGTAATGATTGTTTTCATGTAACTAACTATAAGAATAATAATAGAAATATGCTCCTAAAATATCTTGGAATGGCCTAAAAGGATACAAAATTCACAAAAGAGATTGTACAAAGTGTGTTGGGTCTTGCTATTGAATGCCGAATGTGTGAAAAAAAATTGTGTTTGGGAGTGGTTTTCATCGATAAAACTGCATGTGTAAGGGTAGCCAAGGAATCCCCTCTCCTCAAATTTCTTCAGGGCTACCTACAGGGATCTAAGAATTGTACATGACAAAATGGGCTTGGGTGAAATTCACAACACAATTACTTGCTCTGTGCAGTGTTCTTTTAATTATGTTCCCTGATTTTTGGAGGCGCTCCTACTTGTGCAGAAATGTTGACAGCAGATTATGTAGATTGTTCCACCACCCCTAATGAACATTGCTAGTATATTTAATTTTTTAAACAATTCAATATTGTGTTCCATTTCTTTCCTCTGAGTATATTAGACAGTGACATTGTTCATAATGGATGGCGAATATATCGCCTTCAATGTTCCCCAAAGGAAATGCTGGTAAAAGGAGAGAATGGCTTCCTCTCTATGCACAAACACAGGGATGTAGGAGAGAGTCTGTCACATGGCCTGGAATGGGCAAGGTGTTGGCAAAAGCAGGAGCCTGGAGGGGTGACAGGATAGGTCATCTCTAAGAAGAGCAATTATTTTTAAGATGACTACTTACTAAGGACTTAAGGTGGGGGTGGCAATGTGATAAACTCTTGCAGTATGGATTCTGCTTTAGTTACTTAAAATCTCTGTGAGGGAGCTATCATAATCCTCATTTCACAGAGGAGAAAACTGGGACTCAGAGACAGTAGGCAACCTGCTCAGAAGTGGTGGGGACAAATCAAACTCTGTCTGATCCTAAAATTTGTCACTCTGCGACTCAGCTACCAGAAACCTTCCTCCAGGCTCTCCTAACTATCTTTTTCTTTCTTTTTCTAAAAACTATTCAAAAACAGAGATTTCTATATCCTTTGACACAGTTCCATACAATTTCACATGCCTTTGTCTTTCTTTTATATTCTCTTGGAATAATTTGATTACCGAATCTTGTACTTGCTTCTGTTACCCTTGTGAAGGTTCTGGAACCTGGGGAAGGAATGGAAGCAAGTATCTCACTTTCCAGTGACCTCTCTCATGGCATTCTAGCCCGATTTTGAGCATGTTGGAGGAGTTCCTACTTGCAGATGAAAGTACATGTAAGTAAAGTAGGTGTGAAATATTTTAAAAATATTTTGGCCAATTCACATGTTTTGTACACTTTAACTTCATAATGAGAACCCACTGCTGACATTAAACAAACCAATAACAATCCACTAATTTCACAAATAACCAATTTTTGACAATCATTATGTTAACTAACAATTAACTTAAGTGTGGATTGGAATTCTTATTATTTGCTTTTTGAGACAGAGTCTCACTATGTCACCCTCGGTAGAGTGCTGTGTTGTCACAGCTCACAGCAACCTCAACTCTTGGGCTTAAGCGATTCTCTTCCTCATTTTCCCAAGTAGCTGGGACTACAGACTCCTGCCACAATACCTGACTAGTTTTTTGTTGTTGTTGCAGTTGTCATTGTTGTTTAGCTGGCCTTGGCTAGGTTCGGACCCACCAGCCTTGGTGCATGTGGCTGGCACTATAACCACTGTGCTACAGGAGGCAGGCCTGATTGAACTATTGAGCAAAAAGTCCTAAAAGTCGCCTTGCATAAGGAAGTGGGAAATTTACTTACTAGTACCTTTTCTTTCCTTTTTTTTTTTTTTTTTTGGAAATGAGAAACTTTTGCTGGATATATTAGAAAACAAAAACAAAGAGAAAAAAGAATCAGTAATAATACCTTCAATCAGAGGAATATACATCTTTTAGGTATTTTTTCCCCAATGCATATAGGAGCTGTATAGAGCAAAATAGAGGGACATTATTGGCACTGTGTCATAACTTGTCTCTCATTAACAACATATTATAAATATCTTTTGGTGTCACTAAATATAAAGATGAACTATGTGGTCTTAATTTAAAAATAACTGGTTTCAACATCACTTCCCCCTGCACCTCGGGAACTCTTAAAATCTCCTTACTATACCTGTGTTGGGGGGATATGTCTGACATTGTTACCCAAAAGAAAATATCAGTTGTTCATCAAATGTGTCTGTACTGTTCCCTCCCAGCACTGTTCTGACAGGAATTACACAGTATTTTCAATGAAAGTATTGGCACAACCTGAAAAGCAACCTCTTTGATGTTCGCAGATGGCATAACTGAAGCCATGTGATGCTGCTGGGCATACATTTTGTTATATTTTGTAATGGGAATGGGGTCAACGTGGCCATAGATCGAAGCCTGGGCAGTTTGGTAGTGGTGAAATCAATGCTGCTTTGCATTGTCTTTATTGATAGGCTCTAGAGCACCACACTTAGACCCAACCGGGGGTTCATGTTTTGATAAACACTTCTCCAAAAAGTAGATGCTAATTCTTTGACATCTGATAGAAATAGCAAGCAGAACAGCCCTCATTTATAAGGAACCAATGATGAACTGTCCACAAAAAATTTTCCTTATTTCATTTCTTAGATCTCATTGATACTGGGCCCACCTACTTGATGGTTATGATTGTACAAACATATATATTTATATATAATGTCTCCACATTGCAGTTTTTTAAATCATAGTTCTTTGCAGTTATTGCCCAAATAAAGTAAATAATTTTATAAGTAAAAAATGAAATGGAAAACAAACTTCAGATCAAACCAGAAAACAAAAAAAAATTCAAGGTTTTTATCTCCCCACTTAAGAGGAAGGCAAGCCACTTCATCATCTTACCTTTCACTGGTGTTCAGTCTCTCAGGCCCTCCTCAGTTTTACGAACCAAGAGCCACCAGAGGGAAATAGAAAGTTGAAACATATAAATATGTCAAAGAGTGGGAAGGTGAGGCTCAGCGTTTCCCATGTGGGTGAGTTTTGATTTTGTGTCGATTTGCTTATCTCTTCTCTAACCTCAGATGGTAAAAATGAAAGTGTAGGAGATCCTGACTGAAATGAGAAATGCTCTTCCACACAACCTAGGACTCCAGGATTCAAAGCATCTGTAGTGGAGGGCAATTTTTTTCATTTTCTGTTTATTTTCAGTCTTCTGTCTATCATGGACTAATATCAATATTTTGGTCAAATACAAAACTGGGCTTTTGGCTGTCACGTTGACGCCAAATCACGATAAATAGTTTTAAACACTTTCTTTCAATTTCTGCAATAATTTTTCAGCAATAATTTGAGTGGTACTGATCTAGTGGACTAAGCATTAGCCTCACAGTTTAGAGGTTGATACTAATGTCTATTTGGAGACTAAAAGTGCAAATGACCAAGTTAGATCATTCAACTTGTTAAGGACTCTGGTGTTTTAGGTTTAAAGTCTCTCAGGTTTGTTTTAGGATCATATGATATGTTAGATCCTAAATAGCTTTGATTAAAAATGTTTCCAGGAGGCTGGGCTTGGTGGCTCAGGCCTGTAATCCTAGCACTCTGGGCGGCTGAGGTGGGCGGATTGCCCTGAGCTCACAGGTTCAAGATCAGCCTAAGCAAGAGTGAGACCCATCTCTAAAAATAGCTGGATGTTGTGGCAGGTGCCTGTAGTCCTAGCTACTTGGGATGCTGAGGCAAGAGAATTGCTTGAGCCCAAGAGTTGGAGGTTTCTGTGAGCTATGATGCTACAGCACTCTACCGAGGGTGACACAGCGAGACTCTATCTCAACCCCCCCCCCAAAAAAAAACAAAAACAAAATATGTTTCCAGAACTATACGTAACCTGACTAGAGAATTTGTTACCAGTTCATTTGGTAACTTCAGTGCATCTGATTTCAACATTTGCTGTGGAAATTTGTTTCTTGAGCTTCTGGGAGTAAGCACTAATAATTGGTAACATAAAATCAAGAACGTACACACACATACAAGTAATATAACCATCATAGATAATGTGACCGGGAGAGAAGTGGTACAAGAAACCCAAATGGGTCTAAAGGACATGAGATTCACACTGTCTTCTTTTAAATTCATCTTGTTCTTTTTGGGAGACAGAGTGTCACTTTGTTGCCTTCAGTAGAGTACCTTTGTGTCATAGCTCACAGCAACCTCAAATTCTTAGGCTCAAATAATTCTCTTGCCTCAGCCTCTCAAGTAGCTGGGAGCTATAAGCACCTGCCACGATGCCCAGCTATTTTTAGAGACAGGGTCTTGCTCTTGCTCAGGCTGGTCTTGAACTCGTGAGCTCATGCAATCCACCAGTCCTAGACTTTAGAGTGGTAGGATTACTGGTGTGAGCCACCACGCCCACCCACCTTAAATTCTTTTAGATTTTTCCCAAGGAAGGCAAATTTTCTCACATTGAATGTGGCTTGATGGATCCTGGTCATGCTTATCTTAGACAAGTATATAATATTTTCTCTTTACTTTGGATAAAGTAGGTTTATTGTAATTCGCAGTGAGACACATGTTGTATTTTAATCTGGGAAAACACTAATGTATCTGTAAAAATTTTAAGCCCTTATCCAAGATAGGATTATAAATCCATGAAATGTTTATAAATACATTGCTCCTGGGGAGTTAGGTTTTTGTGTGCCATCACATCTTCTCTACCCAATTTTTATTCTAGAAATAGGCCGGAAGTTTGCCTAAGCTGACTCTGAAGAAAAGAGGTGAGCAGATCCCATCCAAAAACATCAGCAGCCAAACAGATGTGGTAAGAGTGATGGTTCTCATGTTACAAGGCACCTGGCTGCTGCTCCCAGCTTCAGGAAAACTGTACCCAGAGAGTTGCCTTGGAAATGAGTCAAATAATCCATGATGAGAGAAGCTGATTTATTTGTCTAAATTTAGGCAGAAAGCATCAAAACTACCTCCACTCAACAAGGTTTATGCAAAGCCATTATAATATTTCCACATTAACTCTCCCTTTATTAATTCATCCAGGCAGTCTATTTGCTTTTTGGTCCAATGTAGCCCATTGAGCAGACATCTTAATTGAGTTGTTCATAATGACGCCTAAATCTTTTTCATGAGGGGTGCCAGCTAATTCAGAGCCCATCAGACCCATTAGTGTGTGGGAACTTCAAACGATCTTTTCCAATATGCATTACTTTGCAGTGAACTACTTGAAAGTGCATTGGCCATGTGTAACCTAATCAATTTCTCTTTTAGTTTCTTTGGGAATACTAAAGAATTGCCCAGTGTTTCAGCTAGCCTTAATGTAATGCTGTGATCTCATGGTTAAACTGGTCAAATTTCAATTCTTTCAGGATTTACGTTTTCAGAGGTTGTTTGGCTACCAAAACCTTAATTTTTTTTATGTTAAGCCAAAGTTGTAGTTGAAGTTTTTTCCTTTTTTTTTTTCAAAAATATGAATTTGAAAAAAGCCTTGGGCATTACAAAGCTTTAATGAACGAAGGAAATCAGAATGTGTATGCTTTCTGATGAAATCTTATGTAGAAGAAATACACTTTATATTGAACTGTAATAATGGATTCCATAATGGAAACCATGTCTAATAATCTAATAATTCTTCACATACAGTAAGTTGATCACTCAGGGCACCGTAACAAAACTGGTTAACATATGAAGTTGATCAACAGAAAGGACTAAGCCTACTGCAGTGTACACATGGTGCATTTCCAGTCAATAAAAATTAGGTCAGCGTAGAGGTGTCAGGGCAGGGAGGTGGCCATCTCTGTCCGTTCCACTATATTTGAATCTAGCATAGCTCTGATTTTTGTTCATATTCTATGATTTGAAAAGAGTTGAAATAAAACAGATTTTTTTTTTATTTTTAAAAATTCTCCCTTAATAATCTTAAGCATTTAGTACCAAAAACAATCTCTTGGATCTACCTTCTTTTTCTTTTTCTAAAAGAGATTGGCTTACTTTAAGTTTTCCTGAGGAGTCAGGCATCTAGTTCATATATTATAAAAGAGAAAGAATTATGTTCTGTGATACAATGACTCCTCCTTTCTTTCTTTCTTTCTTCTTCTTCTTCTTCTTTTTTTTTTTTTTTTTTTGCAGTTTTTAGCCAAGGCTGTGTGTGAACCCACCACCTCTGGTATATGGGCCAGTGTTCTACTCCTTGAGCCACAGGTGCTGCTCCATGACTCCTTATTTCATCTGTATTTTTACAAATGTAAAGTGAAAATCAATCATAATATTTGGCCTCTGGAATGCAGCGTATTTAGATTAGTTATAAGGCTAACCGTCAGATTTAACCTATTGTTCTTTCATCCTTGACTTCCTAATCTCTCAAAGGTACACTGAAAATAATTTGAGATTTTTCCAAATGGTTATGTGTTTACCACAGAGATAAAATTTTACTCTATGGAGAAATAAAATTTGGTGGCAGCTCTGTTGACCACTGTGCTCAACACCCCTAGTCCCAATACCATCTAGGCTTTGTTCTTAGACTTCGTGCTCTTAGTTTTCATAAAACTATGATAATAATGAAAGTAAGTACTGATTATGTGATATCTTTGATTTCATTAGTTCTGGTTGACTTGGGATCTCAATATAATATTAAAGGTAGTAGTAGCAACAATACTCATTACTATCCATAATGTTATAAAACGCCAATAAATTTGTATTAAAAGTAACTTTTTACAGGCACCAGGTGAAGGTCAATAGAAATTATTTGATTCTTCAGCTCCAGACTCTTAAGTATAATTTTGACTTGAAAGTGGCAAAAGAAAACCATATGTGTGGATGATAAATAATGCCAGGTGTCCAATATACTTCACAAAATTTAGACATCCCTTTATAATCAGTGGAGAACTCTGATCACTAAGGATGATCAAGTGAGAGGTTGTTTATTGACAAAGGTTTCTCTTGATGGATAGGAGCCAGGCATCATGCTCAATTAGCTGTTTAATAGATTATTTTGATGACAATGATACAGGTTTTACTTGTTACAAGTGTCACCTTTTTTTTTTTTTTTGAGACAGAGCCTCAAGCTGTGCCCCTGGGTAGAGTGCTGTGGCATTACAGCTCACAGCAACCTCCAACTCCTGGGCTCAAGCGAGTCTCCTGCCTCCGCCTCCCAAGCAGCTGGGACCACAGGCGCCCGCCACAATGCCCGGCTATTTTTTGGTTGTAGCCGTCATTGTTGTTTGATGGGTCCGGGCTGGGGATTCGAACCCGCCACCTTAGGTGTACATGGCTGGCGCCTTAGCCAGTTGAGCTATAGGCGCCGAGCCAAGTGTCACCATTTTTAAAGTCAACTTTGGCAATTACCTCCTCATATATTTCTGGTATTATCAATTACTTCAAGAGCCCTGGATTTTCTCAGACTCCTTGTAGAATGATTCACACTCACTAGCAACCAAGGTCATTGAAAAGAAACTGGCAACAAAGAAGATATGAAACAACTTTCCAATGATTTGATTCTAAATAAATGCCTATGCCATTGTATATTTAATATAGATGCATTAACTCACAAAATTATATATGAAAAGAATAATACTTTTCTGTGATGATGCTTTGGTCCATTTTTTCTCAATTTGAAATCATGGAATTAAAAATAGAATAGGACCTAAGAATCCACTATTTCAATAGTGGACACAAATTGATACTCACTGCTTCATCTCTGACAAACCAGAAACATAGACCCATTTTTTATTTCACGTTCTTAGCAGGTAAGTTATTTGAGGCTAAAAATTAATTTTTAATGTATTTTGTGAACACATCAAATTTTGTTTGGAAAAAAGGCATCAATGTGGAGAATGGCCATTGCCATAGAAAACTTCATATCTGATGCCTGTGTAGGGTTAGACAGAGAGGGACAGAGCTGATTAGTCACTTTATTCTTTGGTCCAAGGATCTGGGTTACTACATTTGGAATAAATCAATTATCTCCTCCTGAATACACTGCCACTCATTTTGTTCATCACAAATACCTGCGGAATAAACCACAGCTGCAGGTATTTCATACCCAGAGCAGAAAGAAAATAGCTAACATAAACTAACAAAATCAAAAATTCTGGAAAATAAAAATGGGAAATGAAGGGAGTAAATTTGAGGTAGTAATAAAGCAAAAAAAAAAAAAAAACAAGAATTAGAGGAATATCATGAGAAAAAAAGTTTCAGTTTAGAAAAGACTTATTATAATGCCTATAATAAAGTTTCTTAATACAGATTAAGAAAGAAGAAAAACCTGGTCACATACATAAGTGTAATAAAAAGCATCCTATATGTGCGTGCATGTGTGTGAGTATTTTCAATCAACTTGATTGAGGTATAATTTACGTATAAGAAAAAGCACATAGGTTAAGTATAAAGTTCAATGAGTTTGAAAATATTGGCCCCTGGGTAACCCCCACACAATCCAGATACCAAATGTCTCCTTTTAATTTAGACCTTCTCACTCATTGCAAGCAGCATCTGAAGCAGCCACAGTGGCTGCTTGGAGAAAAGGTGCAACAAAGTATGAACTCATTAAGTAGAGTTTTGTAAATCTCAGTGGAGGGTAGTGGCTTCAGAGGGGAGTTCAGGCTCAAAAGTTTGAGAACAGGGCGGCACCCCATATACCAGGGGTGGCGGGTTCAAGCCTGGCCCCGGCCAAAATTACAAAAAAAAAAAAAAGAAAAAAGAAAAGTTTGAGAGACAAAATATAATTAGCCAAACAAAAGGCCTGGGAGGAAGGCTGAAGGAGCTTTCTATGGGAATGCTTTCCTTCTCTTGGTCTTGCTTAAAGATGTCTTGGGCTGGAGCCATGAAGGCGAGTTAGAAAACTAAGACTTAGCCAGTGAGCTCCAGTGCTATGGGAGAGAAGGAGGGTAGAAAGAGTGATGGGGTGTTTTCAGTACTCAGGGCCAGATTCTCACATCTCTAGCAGTCCTAGGAGTTGTGTGTGAGAGCTTCCAAAATCTTTCCCTGTCTCCAAAAGGGGAAGAGAGTGCCAGAGAGAAAGAGCCTGTGGGCCTGGAGCAGGTACATTGATTACCTATCCCTGGAGGTTGAGGGAAACACAGGCATCAGCAGCAGGCACTGACACCAAAGCCTCCTGCCTGCTCTCCCAGTAGCCTGGCTGTGATCTAAGCTTGCCAGAACTTGAAGAGTTCTGAGGAGAAAGGGGAAGGGGAAATCCTGGAAAGCAAGAAAGCACCAATTTGACACAAATTAAGTTCTCTGCTACTGTGGAGAATGGAGCTCAAAGCAAACGTAGGTTGAATTTGAGGAAGAAAGTTACTTTTTTTGCATACCTAAATTCTGAGAAATTTGTATATACTGCATAAGCAGAATAAGTAAAACTAATGTCATCTTAGAAATCAATAGTGAATGAACATCCCTCAACCGTATTGAGCAACAGTTTGTATGGCACTTGAGAGCTGATGAGGGGTTTTATGCACTTAATCTTATTTGGTCTCTTTGATAACCTCCAAGTAAGCCAGTCAAAGACTCTTCCTATAGGTACAAGTGTGGATAGCTGTAATGCCATACTTGAATATTCATTGAGTCAGCTCATCCAAGAAATTAATGAAATGCCCTGTACTTGTCATTTCTTGGCCTCCTATTTTCCCTGGAGTGCATTTTCAAGAGTCTCTGTGGGACAGAGGGCTGGATGATCAAAGCGTGATCAGGGTAGGAAATGGTACCACCAAGGTGTGACTGTGCCCATAGAGAGAAGTGGACACAGATGATAAAGAATAAAAGAGTGAGCTCTTGAGAACGTCTGCTAGTGCTGCTGAAAGGAAGGAGACCCCAGTTAGTGACATCCTAATGCCCAGAAGTGATGACTTACATGATATGGAGAGAGAACAACAACAAAAAAAGATTCACAGGTGGAGAATCCTTAGTTATCTGACTCGCAAGGCTGTAGAGGCATCAGTAGCTCTGCCTGGCAGTGAGGAAGAACCTGAAAAATCTAAAAGAACTTGGAGGAATGAAACTGGTTTCACAGATTAGTCCTTGGATACAGGAAGCCAAGGTGTTTGCTGTCCTCGAGTGTGGCCTATAGCACGAAAGTCCAGACATGCACTTGTCCTCCAGAGAGTGCAACATCTGGCAGCTGGCTGACCAGTTCATTCACAGCTGGGCCCCAGCCACTGGCTGAGATGCGAAGTTTCATCTCAGCAGCTTAGAGATTAGAAAGTTTCACTTTCAGCTTCAGCTGGAGTCCTGGAGGGGAAATCAAGGCAGTAATCCTGTGTGTGGTCTATGTCAAAGCAGAGGGGACCGGGGGGAAATAATGGGAATGAAGTGTATGGTAGCATGATCCCTTCCCTGACACTGCGGGCTGACACTGCCACTGACCTTCTGATGATACTTGTGTCTACAGACGACAGGGAATGAACAGCATGGCAGAATTTGAGCCAGATTGGAAAGCCCTGTCTGTCAAAATGTACTGGCCACCTGTTTGGCACACTACTGAGATGTGAAAGAGGCTTTGACTGGTGGGCCATTCATAAAAAAGAGAGAGAGAAAGAAAGAAGAAGGAAGGAAGGAAGGAAGGAAGGAAGGAAGGAAGGAAGGAAGGAAGGAAGGAAGAACACATACACACACATAAAGATTAAAGTAGTTTTAACCAGATAGCCAAAGAATTTTGATAGTAATTTATAATTTTAACAGGTTTTAAGGCAGGAAAATTTTCCTAGATAAATAACAGGAAGAGCGCCATTTTCCAAGGCAGACTCGGGACCTGCAAAACAATTTCAAATGACCTCTGTCAAATATAGAAGTTCATTTGACTCTTTGTTTAACCAGCCTGTAGAACAGCAGTTCCTGGTTTTATGGAAGGTCATTTTTCCTTGACGAGGGGTGTTTAGGGATACTTCAAGTGCATTCCAGCATTACCAGGCACTAGATTATCAGGCATCAGATTCTTACGAGGGGTACACAACCTAGATCCCTTCCATTCACAGTTTACGTTTGGGGTCCTGCTCCTGTGAAAATCTAATGCCGCCACTTACCTGAGAGGAGGAGGAGCTCAGGTGGCGATGGGAGTGGTGGGGAGCAGCTTTCAATACAGAAGAAGCTTTGCTGGCTCACCTGCCTCCTGCTGTGTGGCTCAGTTTCCAACACATACCACAGTTGCAAAGAACTAGTCAGGCCAGTCCAGGGATTTCAATTTCTTCCTGAAGTCCTTGCGTCCTGTCAGTCAATTTTGACAGAGCCCTAAGAAGGGCATTCAGACTCCACTGGTTTGTTTGTTGTTTGTTTCAGTTTTCTTAGACAGCTGTTCTTGATGTGTGAAGAACACACACACAAAGCACATAAATTCTGGAAAAATAGGAGCAAGCTCCTATATACCTGTAATGTGTACAACGTCTAGTAGAGTACAACTTCAGTAGAGTATAGTTTTAGAAGCACCTAGTACACCAGATAATCGATCTTTAGTTTTTGAGTCCCAGCTACTCTTTGAGATGCTTTGCAAAGAGTATTTTATCTGACTTCACAGCTAACTTACAAGGTAGGTATTATATCCCCATTTTCCTGGGGTCTAAAAAGACACATATCAACAGAATTTTAGATCTAAAAGAAAAACATGTTAACAAACATGTCGCCCTGTTTTCTAATCAGCTCCTATGCCAGACCATTGTCTCCCACAAATAAAAATGAATGAGACACCAGTGTCTCCAACAAATAAGGACGAGGTCCAGGCCACTTAAGTCAGTTGCCCAGGGGCATATTTTGTTATATGACAGACCTAGGATAAATGTAGGTCATTTCACGTTCATTTGTCTTTCAACTACATCATGCCTTTTCTTAATTATAATTAAGAAAAACAAGTAGTAGCCCTTAGAAATCCAAATATATAAAACAAATGAGGTCTGGTTACCATGATTAAATAAATTAAACTCTGTGTGAGCTAATTATATAGATAGCCTTTAACAAAACACCAGGAAAGGAAATAAAATAGCACACAGAGATTCCAAATCCTTGAAAGCTCATCAGACTTCTTTATAACCAAGTTTGTGTCAATGGTTTGGAGCCACTTTGATCTTCATTCTTACAAGAGATCCGAAGAAGGCACCTATTAAAATTTCATAGGTCATAATTAATGATCCTGCTCATAAAATTGCTTCTATTATCTCTGGCTCTGATAGACAGTTTACCTACAGGGAGAATTTTCTTTGCAGCAACACATGGAAGATCATAAATTGGCTGGTTCATTAATTTGGTAGGTCCTAGAGAGCTGAAACCTCTTTCTTTTTAAACTGATGTTTTCAAAATAAGTTTACAAGGACAAGAAATGGACAGGCTGTTGTACCCCCTGCTTTCTAAATTTACTACCATGCCTGAGGTTATGACAATTTGAGGAAACTTTTGATTACCAATTCTTATTGCTGTTTTCCCACCTCCGTGCCCTTGTGTCTGCAGGTCTTGCTTCCACAGCTGTATAGTAGTACACATTGTGGGCATGAGAGAAATCTGCTTCTTCTGTGACCTCTGCTGCATGAAGTGAAGTGTGCAGAACAGATGTCATTCTACACTGGTCAGTCCATCGAGGCTCTTCCTTCCTCCTAGTTTGTCCTCTTCCTCTACCATTTCTCCCTTTCTCTTTCTTACACCTCTCAATGATTATTACACATTAAAAATACACCCCCCAACAATTCATTGATTATCAGAATACAACTGAGCCAAGAAAAGCATTTCCTGGCCACACTGGCTTCCTCTGCGCAACCAGAGAGTTCTTTGCTTTCCCATCTACTGTCAGAAGACATGACTTACATGGATAAAGCCCCAGTTTGAATGTGATTCACAAATGCTTATCAAGTTAAATACTTGTTCCAAAAATGTATGATTATAAAGGAAAATATACGAGGGGCAAGAAAAATCACACGGTAAATTAAACAAGAAGTCCCATTGGCCCATTTGGCCTTTTGGATCATCTGCATCTTTAGGGATTACTAACTGCACTTTGTATTTTATCTGAAATTGTTTTACATCCTTCACAGACTTTTTGAGGGCAAGATGATAAAAGTTATTAGTTGGTGTAAAATAGAAATTAAATTTGCTTTAAATAATAAACTCAAGTGCACACCATACCCAAAATGTTGACTTGGTTGTCTAGACCACATGGATATAGGAGGAGGGGTTAAGTACAAGGGAGAAGATATAATTTACACTTGGTTATTAGCTTAACCAATGTTGTCAATAGTGGATTTTCCTTTTGCCTTGAGGGCTAGCTGGAAATGGTAAAATTATCTCCAGTTCAATCACCTGGCATCTGCCATTCACAGTGTGAATAATACGGTGCTTAAAACTTGATAGAACAACCCATCTCACGTAGACTTTGAAACGTCACAGCTTGGAAATTACATCTCAAGAAACCAGAATCAAATATGACACATCGACCTAAAGTAGGCAAGGGTCAATAGCCCATTAGCAGTTCCCCAGAGAGTTTGTGTTATAAGTGACCTTCCCTTTCCACTGCCACTCTCATCCAACTGTGTGGAGAAGAGACAAACTAATCACTTGCATATACTAAATTTGCTGCGGGCCATTGTGTGATAAATTGTCCAATTTCACTAAGCAAGGTAGCTTTGAAAAAGGAAGAAAATTCAGTCTCAGAGAATATAAAGTCATTGTGTGGTCAGGTCTCCTGTCGTAATGCAGCTCAAAAAATATGTGTTTTCTGACAACTTCTCCAGTATTGTGTGGTGCATGAAGGGTGTGCCTGTTTATAAAACAATCACCAATAGATCTCCCTGGCCAGAAGGACTTGGTTATTTAAAAAAACAACAACTGTTATATCATCTCATGGATTTGGGGGTTTTATAATTTTGTTCTTATAAGAAAACAAAAAATAGAGTATGAACATTTGGAGCACACTACAGGACTAGTCAACTTGACAACCTCTGAAATATGTTTTTTTGCTTATAAACATGAATAATAATTTGAGTTATAGCAATATTGGAAATGATGACATAATAAGTTCTACTGCCTGACCTAAGAGTTAGGTACCCTGGGAAAATTCTAGGAATATCTTGCCACAAAGTCTATTTAAGTTTAACTCTTTTTGCTAATTTTGTATCAATGCTTTTAGGCAGTAATGTTAGGGATAGTACTCTGTCTACTGGCCAATTCTGGACAGACGGTAAGTGGGAAAGTAAGTGGGGTTAAAAAATAGGGCGGCCCTATCTCTCATCTTAGTCCTTGTTTGAGGCTTCACTTCATCTCAAATGTTAGTTCCTTTCATTTTTGGAGTAATTCCAACAGATTTTGCCAAAGGGTATGGATTTGCCATCTGTACATATGGACTTACGACAAAGACACAAATATAATTGGGATGATAGCGACATATAAAAGTAAAGACTGAATGTGAACTGCCACCTGGAGTAGTTTTGGAGAAATTTCAGGGTAGGGTGTGGAAATTCAAAGGAAAAATGAGGTGTACTTGCCTCCTTCTGCCCTCGCCTCCCACAGATTGCCTTTCAGCATGGCAAGAGATTAAGAGATGCTTCCACATCTGTGAAAGCTGGAAGGAGGAAGACAGTCTTAGAACTGTCGTTGTCCTGTGACAAAATAGCACGTTGGCATGAAGGGGAAGTTCACCAGGGAAGAAATGTCGCCACCCGGGTGTCACCAGCTGAGATGCTACTGTATCCTGGAGAGGGCTTTTGCAGCCCCAGAAAGCCCTCTTTTCTCTGGGTTGTGCTTAACAAAGGCTTCCTTCTCCTCTGGAACTAGATGTGTCCACGGCCGACCATCAGTATGGTTTATCTGGGTGCAGGAAACGCCCAGACATATATGGCAATTCCTTACCATTTTTAGGTTGTTATAAGTAAGTTGGAGAGCCACATAATTAGAATGCTCAATAGAGTAAAAGAACCTATTTTATTATTCATTTAAATGTTTGTAATTTTTTTTTTTTTTTTTTTTACTTTTTAAGCTCTCTTAACAGTGACCAAATCAGCTATCTTCTACTCCATGGCTTCTTTCTTTCCAAAGTTCCTGTTCCTAGACTTCCTTCATCTTCCAGCCCCTGAGGCACAGCATTGATGGAGCATCAATAGATTTGTGACAAAAGTATCTAAAAGCATCACATTAACAAGAACACAGAAAAATATCCAACCAAAAAAGAAAAAAGGTATATGCTTTTAAAATGCAAACTGAGTCAAAGAGAGAGAGAAAGATTCAGTGAGGCATTCCCTACTTCTTTGAGGATTAAAGACCTTACATCAGAGGAATCAAGTGCTCTTATTTGGAGAGAAACTTTTCGACGGCTGGGTTTCTGAAAATGAAGTTGATATGCATTAGCAACTAAAATACCACAGATAAAATAGTGGCAGAAAATATACATTTTTACCCAAATTAAGTAAAATTCCATTTTAAAAAAAGTGCAAGTAATATTTCAAAGTTGTGTTTATTAACATTTAAGCATAAATGTCTGTATTCATGAATTTTATAACTAAGTCAAATTATTGTGGGTATTTTTTGTTTATTTAGTTGAACATAAATGTCTTCTCCAAAACTTTTTATGCTCTTTAATACAATAAAGAGTAAATTCATAAGTTGCAATGAGTCTCGTGAGAATGAAGCAAATGCTATTTTTCCTGTTTTATAGATTAAGAAATGGAGTTTATAGATCTTCTTTGCCCCAAATTCAGGAATCTATCAATCAATATATAATGCCACTTCAAAACACCTAATGCTGTTAAAGCCAGAAGCATTTTGTGTATTCATCATTCCTCACTAAATATAAGAACTGCCACAGAAATGCCTAACTTTGAAAATCCTATAGCAGGATTAAATAAGCTCAAGACTAAGCAGGAAATAGGAATACTTAAGCAAGAAGAAGAGAAATGAATACTTAGCTTGTTTCTGCTGCCAGGCTAAGTTGTAGTCCTCCCTTTAGGTCAGAGTGTTCCTAAGAAGCTGGATACTTCCAGGGGTTGACCTGGTCTCCAGACCCAGTTCCTGAACTGTTGTGGAGCTGAGCACAGCTACCTCATCCAAATGTCAGGAAACATCAACTATCCTTCTCACCGAACATCTGAGATAACTCGTTGGCCATGATGGTAAAGAGCCAGTAAACCAAAGCTTCTTCTTTACCTGTTATTCCAGAGCAGAAGGGAATAAGGCCATGGTGCCAGGACACTTAACCCAAGTGTCCTGACTTGCAGAGTCAAGATCAGCCTTCGGGTCCCTGACATCTAGACTAGCTGTGATGTTCATGGCTCTTCCTGATGATGTCTCTCAAAACTCCTTCTAATCATGTAGATTTTAAGAAGACAGTTCTTGCTGTCTCTGTTCAAAATACTTTACCACACAATCTTAAAGTGTTCTAGGGAGAAATCAGCCTCAAAATGCTGAGGATGTTGACTTGGCACTTGTAGCTCAGGCAGCTAGGGCACCAGCTACACTTAGGGAAATGGAATTCTGTTTCAGGGGTGGCAGTTAAATCCAAAGGGAACTTCCTTAAAAAGTACAGATTTCTAGAAGCTAACTCTTTGTGATAAAACTCTCTCAGAGATCATAGGCTACCAAGTGAATTCCAGATAGCATGGATTACACTGGACAAGAATAAAGGATTCTTCTGAAAAAAACAAAACAAAAAACTCCCAAAACAACTTTCTATGTAAGTTTACAATAATCATTAGTAAGTTGGTAATTGAATACGATTTATATTGGATACCATTCTGCTAATGTTCTCTTTGGCCAGAGCTCCTTAAAAAGAAAATAAGCAAGATTTTATTATATCCAGTACGCAAATAATTTCAACTTCCTTAGCACCTAGAAAATTTCCATTGTTATTGTTATAATTATTATTTAGAGATGGCAACTTGTTTTAATACAATTGCTTCCTACAATTCTGTGAAGAAGCCTCTGGAGTCATAATCCTTTTGAGCCAAAGAGGAAGGTGAGGCCTGATGAGCCCCATGATTAATCCTCAGAATCAAAATTGAGTCCTGGACTGGGCTGAGATAAACCACGGGTCCTTATTCACATGAAGTATTTATACATTTTAAAGATTTTAAATAAAATTTTTTGCTTCTCTCCACAATATTCATTAGTTCTAATCATATTACGGTCCCAATGTAGCTATTTTAAAGTGAAATTAAAAGGCAGCCCAGCTTTGGATGGTAAGAATTATTGAAAGAGGTGTCTGGAGAGCCATTTAAAATTTTCAAGTAAAAAAAAGAGAGAGAGTATGTGAGAGAGCTGTTCTTTTCCTTTTAAAAATTAAGAAATCAAATATAGAAATAGTCTAATTTACATTAATGATCTGCAATCTATGAAACAATTTTTAACCATTTTAAAGTGAAAAGCTAGTGATTATGTGGGTGAGGAGATGGCGATAATAACCATAAATCTTTGAAAGCTGTGGATGTGCGAGGTAATAGTATATAAAAATGAGGTTGGCTGGGCTGGCTGGCCTGAGTGAGAACTTTCTTTCCTCTTCTTCTTCTTCTTCTTTTTTTTATTCAGTCATATATACATAGATCATGAATACATTTATGCCTTTGTGGGATTCACTGTGTTGATTATTTGTACAAATTAGTGTTTACATCCTACTAATTAACATATCTTTCACCTCATTTACTTAATCACAGTGTTAAGACATTTGTGTTCAATACTTGATATATTTGACTTGTATCCTTGCAATATGCTCCATAGGTGTAGTCCCACTGTTAACCCTCCCTCTATCAAGCCACCCCCCTCCCTTCACATCCACCTCCCCTTACCTCCTTCACCCTGGGCTCTGGTTGTGATTCATCTCTTATATGAGAATGTGAGTGATCATATGTTGGTTTCATAATAGTACTGAGTACATTGGATATTTTTTTTCCATTCCTGAGATACTTTACTAAGAAGAATATTTTCTAGCTCCATCCATGTAAACATAAAAGAGGTAAAGTCTCCATCTTTTTTTAATGCTGCATAGTATTCCATGGTATACATATACCATAATTTATTAATCCATTCATGGGTCGATGGGCACTTGGGCTTCTTAAGATATGAAACTATAAAAATTCTTGGAGAGAGTGCAGGGAAAATGCTTGAAGAAATTAGTCTGGAAGAATACTTTATGAGGAGGACCCGCCTGGGCAATTGAAGGAACATCAAAAATACATTACTGGGATCTGATCAAACTAAAAATCTTCTGCACTGCCAAGAACACAGTAAGTAAAGCAAGTAGACAGTCCTCAGAATGGGAAAGGATTTTTGCAGGTTATATTTCCAACAAAGGTCTAATAACCAGAATCCACAGAGAACTCAAACTTACTAATAAGAAAAGGACAAGTGATCCCATTTTATTGTGGGCAAGAGATATGAACAGAAGCTTCTCTGAAGAAGACAGGTACAGAAAAAACACATGAAAAAATGCTCATCATCTTTAATCATCAGAGAAGTGAAAACCAAAACCACTTTGAGATATCATCTAACTCCAGTAAGACTAACCCACATCACAAAATCCCAAAACTACAGATGTTGGCGTGGATGTGGAGAAAAGGGAACACTTCTGCACTACTGGTGGGAATGCAAGCTAGTACATTTCCTTTGGAAAGAAGTTTGGAGAACACTCAGGGATCTAAATGTAGACCTGCTGTTTGATTCTGCAATTCCTCTTCTAGGTGTATATTCAAAAGACCAAAAATCGCTTGGCAACCAAGATATTTGCACCAGATTGCTCATTGTAGCTCAATTCGTAATTGCCAAGTCTTGGAAGAAGCCAAGTGAGAACTTTCAAAAGGAAAGGCCGAAGTCATCATTCTGAACCCTAGAGGGGTGGAGCTTACTTATCTTTATACTACAACAGTTGGCACTTCCTTTCTGGCTTCTCAGCTGCCCCAGTGGGCATTGTGTGGGGTGGAGTTAGGTCTGCAAATGAGGACTGGCTTTTCTTGACCTCCCTGAAAGGGAGAACAGGGCTAAGGGCAGTGCAGGGAGTGGGAGTCCTGGATGTTCATGGCAAAAACCCTGCTTGTGGACTCCAAAGACAATCTTCCTCACCTGCCCCATGCCCCCTTGTTGGAGATAAGTGTTCTTTCTCCTAACTTGTATCACAAAAAACAAGGTGTGTGTCAACTGTTGTAAGTCTTTTCTCCTTCCTTCTTCTTCCTACTAGGCTGAGTCCTTCTGAGCGAAATAAATATTATTGCTTCATGGGGGAGGGGTAAAAGACTGAGAATGGAGGGTGGAAGCACAAAAGAAGGAAGTGGAGAGGGAGTTAGGTTTGCATCTATCGGTGAGCAGAGGGAAGAATAGCGTCCACCAGTGATTCTACTAAGAACCAGAAACAGTCATGACATGTGCAAATTGAATTATAGGGTTGTTTGGAAACACAGTCCAATTGTCCTGTTTCCCAGTTCCAGATCCCACATCATCCTTGGGAAAGAACACCTCATGGAAACTGTCATGCAAAACAGTCAGAAACAAATTGCATATGTGTGCATGTGTGCTTTTAAACATACTCAGGGGTGCTTTGAAAGGCACCATCAATGTTCAAGGAATTCCCCTTTATCACTTAGAATATTTAAGTGCAATGAAAAGTAGGCTTGATTGTGCTACAATAAATAATATGTTTCTTCACAATTTTAATATCTCACTGTCTCTCAAGCCTCTTAGGGTAAATAGTTAATAGTGATTACTTGTAAATGTTAATGCTTTAAGGGAGTCATGCTGCATGAACTTGGTTTCACCTGACAGGTCAATGCTGGGGAAAGAATGTCAAATTTCAACTTTATTTTTAAAGATAAAAATGGATTTCAAAAACAGGTTTGTGGAGAATTGGCTCTAGCAATGCCATTATGTGTTATACATGTCAGAGAAGAGGGCATAGCAGGTACTCAGGGAGTTAGAGGAAATTAAAATGCTACAAATTATTCCCTTTCTTGAACCCTAAAAAATTCCACTTTGATTTAGCACTGGTGGAATTGTTAATAAAAACTTCTTTGCACATCATGTACAAACAGCATAGTCCAGCCTGTATCAACTTTATGCTCCAATAAACAAGACAATAATGACAAATTATCAAAGCAGGCCTCAGATGTGACCCTCAATTGGGAGAGCAGCAATTTAATGAAGACAAAAGCTAGGTGAAAGCTGCTAATATCATTTACTGATAAACAGATTTTCTCGAGAGGCCCCTAGCTGAATCCCCTAAGGACCCATAAACCTGCATAATTCCATTTAAAATATTGTGCAATTCACTAAATTAGTCTTTGAACATCCTTACTATCCAATTACGAAGCCCCAGCATGGACAGAATAATGAAATTTTTCAAACTGTGGAATGCATGTGGTCTTAACAAACTTATGACAAACACCAAAATTAGCTTTCAATTTTGAGGCCAATGTAGCTCCCCTTAATACCTCAAGTCAGATGGCAACAATAAAACACTATTGCAGGGCTAAGCAGAACAGAAGAAAAATAAATCTTGACTTACTCGGAATTCTGAACACGGTCTACCTTCAGGAAAAAAAAATCATAAGAAGTTGAATGATGTTTTGCATTTGCGAGCTGTTTGGTCGCTTAAAATCTAGTAAAAGCTTTACTGAATAAAGGGCACAAAATACCTCCTGGACAGTTCTATCTTCCAGGCAGGCAGGAAAAGGCGAGAGTTTGAGGAAGTGAAATTTATTTCTGTTCAAGCATTGCAAGCTGCATTATTAAAGTCATTTGTCATGGTTTGAATATTTCTGCCTGATTCACCATTAAATTGGCCTTCTAATTACCAACTTTGTCATGAAAAGTGGTCTGGCTGTTTCATTCACCAGAAAACTTCAATTCTTTAATCATCACTTGCTTCATAAAAAAAAAAAAAAAAAGAAAGGAAAAGAAAAAGAAAAGAAAAACTCCCCAGAACACAGCATACAATATATATTTCTACCTTAAAATCTTAAAAAATAATGTTAACAAAATTATGCTCACATAAACATATAGCTACACATTTTGAAAATATCAGTAGGTATTTGGGAAGTTGGTTATTATTTCACCTTTATGCGAAAACTTGACAACATAGACCTAATACCCGGTTACATAACTCAGTCCTACCATTGACCACCTTACCTCTAGTGGTGGTTTCAGAACCAACAGGTACCAGCTGTAATGATGATGTGTCAGTTGAGTTATTTCTCCTTCTCACATTCGTTAGTTTCTTGTCCTGTTTGCTATACTTAATTCTTTTCTACAGAAAAAGATCTGGAATCCATCCTTTCTCCAGGGTAGAGTTACTGACAAGTGGTTTAATGCTCGTCCATGCTTTGTATATTCATGGATGTTGGTTGAGATGATGATATCACAACATGCACTCTTTTTTTTTTTTCAGAGTCAGAGTCTCACTTTGTCACCCTCCATAGAGTGCCATGGTGTCACACAGCTCACAGCAACCTCCAACTCCTGGGCTTAGACGATTCTCTTGCCTCAGCCTCCAGAGTAGCTAAGACCACAGGGGCCCACCACAATGCCCGGCTATGTTTTGTTGCAGTTTGTCCAGGGCTGGGTTTGAACCCACCACCCTCGGTATATGGGGCCGGCGCCCCACTCACTGAGCCACAGGCACTGCCCCATGCACTCATTTTTAAAGGTATGTAGTAGAGCGTTGTCCAGTGTGGGGGGAAAAGAAGACTAACAATTCACATGATTCCAACCAAGGCTTAGTTGTTTTATGAATTTAGGAAACATTCATGTAACAAAACAGTGGCTGGCAAAAATGTTTTGACCCAAAGCACACCAAATTGTGAGGTGTTTTTCATTTTGCACATGGGGAAACTGAAGCCATGGAGTGGTTTTTCAAATTTCCCCAAAGGTCGTACAGTAAATAAGAGGCAGAACCATTATTTGAATCACTGTCAAGCAGACCTTCTGGAACCCATGAATGTAACTGTCTCCCACAGGACAAGGTTTGGAAAGTATTTCATACATTGCCCGAGATGAGCGTCTGCATCAAATCCCGGAGCAAGCTCATATCTCTATTTAGGCTATGTTTACACTATACCCCCCCCCACACACACACTTTAGACATTGTGGGGCTCCAGATGAAGAGATCAATGTCTTAACTGCTGCAAAGGCAACACATAGTAAGTCCAAAGAACGTGAAAAGTACATCATTGGTATTGAAGTATTAGCATCTCAAGATCACCTTCATAAATGCCTTCTATTAAATGAATGGAATCTTTGGATAAGCATTTTTTATTAACTTATATGAGTAGTAAAAATGAGTAAAACATCTGAATAAAGCTTATGAGTATTAAAAATTTATTTTCATATGCTCTTTACTTATGAATTTTTTTGGAGGAAAGTTGCATCTGTTAATGAAGAGTATACTTATAGCATAATTACATAGAGCTTCAAGATAATCATGGATATATATTTTGATGCATTTTTCAGAATAAAATGTAAGTTGGTCCACTAGTTCCATCATATGGCAGCATGTTTTTTAACACTAAACAAAAATTGGGAAATTTGGTTAATAATCGTGAATGTCATAAGATATGAAATTAGATATCCACTTGTAAAAACAATTAAGTAGGGCAATTTTGAGAATGAGACAGGTGTTACTAACAATTATGCCAAACAATAGAACTAAATTGAGAATTATTCCAAAGAAATAAGGTCATATTTTCACCGTAATGTTAGAGTGTAAATACTCTGGGTCTCTTTTCCTGATTCATTCCTTACTTTTCTGAAATGTAACCTGCAGTTGGTTCCTAAAAAGGGATGATGAGAGGTAATATTTTTGAGTTAAAATAGATTTTTATCCTGCTATTAGACCAGTTGAGGATGTTAATAATATAAAATGTGGGGTTTATAGCGAATTTACCTTAGAATTTGAAAAAGCCATTTTTCTCTTCTTGTTTTCAATGTTGCTTTTGAGAAATCTGATGCCTTTCTGATTCTGTGTTCTTGATACGTGATGGGGTCTTTTGCTTTTTCTTAATCTCTTCTCTCTTTCCTTTCCTTCTTTCTTTCTTAAAGTATTTAACTTTTTTGTGTTTATCTTTGACATTCTGAAAATTCATGATAATGTGCCTTGGTTTGGTCTCTCTCTTTTATTTATTGGGCTGGATACTTATAATGTTCTTCTAACCTGGAGACAAATGTCCTTCCATTTATCTTGTTTTATTTCTTAGATAATTTCATGTGGTCTATTCTCTCTACCCTCTCTACATCTTCTATTAATATAAAATATTGGCTCAGTGCCTGTAGCTCAAACGTCTAAGGCGCCAGCCACATACACCAGAGCTGGCATTGTGGTGGGCGCCTGTAGTCCCAGCTAGTTGGGAGGCTGAGGCAGGAGAATCAATTGAGCCCAGGAGTTGGAGGTTGCTGTCAGCAGTGATGCTATGGCACTCCACCCAGTGTGACAGCTTGAGGCTCTGATATGATAGATAAAGATATGATATCATATCTTTTCAATTAACTATTTTTTATGTCCACTTCTGATTTCTTTGTCTTCTTAATATATTTGGGGGGGGATTTTTTGTTTTTTACCTATTAACCTTCTGCTGAATTATTGTTTCGCTCATCCAGTTCTTAATTTATAATTGCTTCTCCTTGATCTCCGATTGTTCCTTTTCGCAGCACACTGTTCTTGTTTTATGAACACAATATCTTCTCTTGACTCTCCAAGGATGCTGATGTTTGGGTTTGGGGTTTGAGTTTTTAAAAGTTTCTTCTGTTGTCTGCATTGTCCGTCTGCTCTGAATTCCTGTTTGTATGTTTATCTGATAAGCTCTTTCATAGTAGATGCTTTAACCAAATGCCTGATGAGCCCTTGTTCCCTGTTGGTGTTTATGAATGAGACACTGAAAGTGGATTGGAGGCTCCATCTGTGTGGATGGCACTTGTTCCCTGAAGGGCTTCTCTGTGGACCTACTGTGAAGTGAGGTATCCTTTTTGTTGGAAGATCTCTAGAAGTGAATTTCGTTTCTCCAGGGAAGATTCCTTCAGTTCCATGCTTGTGGGTTGGTGGGGGCATTCTGTAAGTCTGTTTTCTCTTACTGGAAGCACGCTGGTTTCAGCTCTACACCTCATGCCTGCTGACTCTTGTTCCTGCTAACCTGAATTTAAAACTGTCAGTTTCTCCAAGAAAATACAACCCTCTCCTTCTTGGGAGGTTCAATGATTGTGCATAGAATTTTAGTCCAACTATGTCTTTTTGGCTTTGCCTCCATCAGGTATTTGATGTTTCCAAGTGCAGAACCACTCAGGGGTTTATGCAAGAGTCTGCCTCACCTGTGTTGCTGCCCCAACTCTGCCAATGTTTATGTGCTGGTTTTTTCCACTCTGTTAAATCCATCATTATCCTCTGGCTAAATCCAATACTACCCCTCCATGTGCTTTCTATCTTTCAAAATCTGATAGAAGATATTCACTTCATTTTTTTTATTTTTATATTTTATCTTATTATTTTTATCTATTTGGCTTTTACTATTTTTCTCTTTTTGTGTTTCTTATTCAAACAAACAACAACAAATTTATTCTTTTTTTTTCACTTTTTTACAATTAATTTTCAATTAAAATCATTACTGTATACATTTATGGGGTATAATGTGATGATTTAATGTACAATGTGGAATCGCTTCGTGTTTTTATAATTTCAATCACAGTGGAACGTATGGTTTAAAAACCAAGTCTGACTCTGATTACTAAATTCGATGGAAAGACAATGCAATGGGATGAAGATATACTAATACCCAAATTTCAGCCACTGTTTCAGAAGCAACTGGAAATTTAGAGTTTAGCCAGCTTTGAAGTTTGATTTTGTAAGACCCTTGCTGAAGTACCAAAGCAGGTAGCTTCAGCAGGTGGGATGTCATGAATCATGAATCAGAAAAGGAATTGGAAAAAAAAATGATTCAGAGAAAAAAATTAAGTAAAACATAGACCTGCAATCTCAACATTAAAAAAAAATTTAAATGATGAGCTTGTGGTTTTAATATCACTGCTCTATCCCAACCCTCTGTGTCTTTTTATCATACCTAAAGAATTGTTCATTCATCTTCTAGGAATATATTAGAGCAGGAGAGTTTTCCCATAGGCAAAAGCATTATACATACTTGCAAATGTCTTACATAATGATGCAAATACTATGCATATTTTGATGAAATGTAGACACAATGCAGCAATTTTCATTTTGTTTCATTAGCTATCTGAGTCTCAAATAAAGGGAGTTTTCTTTGTTGTTTATGCTTTTCAAACGTTGAAAAGGCTGCTATTTAGAATTCATAGTACTACTGGTTGTACATAGAAAACCTGGTTGTTATCTGACGGAACATATTTGTTTCCTAATACAAATGTTTCGTCTCAGGCACATATTTCCGGTCATTATTTCTAATACTTTTACTTACAGAAATCTATTTATTCAGAAAATGGACCAGTTTTTTATCACACTTCAAAACATACTTTCAACATACCATAGAAAAAAAAATAAACTTGTATATCTCAGCTGTAGCATAAAATAAACTGTCTTTCCTCTCCTTTGTTTTGGTAAGCTCAAGTTTAAAATTTGATTTCTACAACAGAAGCTTAAATACAATTATTTACATCAGAACCTAGTTGTCAATGTAAAAACAAAGAAAAGAAACAAAATTTCCAACCATTTAGTGCCTGCTCTGCATCTATGTAAGAATTTCCCTTTCACTATACCCCTGTCACTGGCAGCTTATTAAGGCCATTGTTTAATTTGTGTTCGCTTTTTACAAATGATCCTTGTACAGGCCTCTTGGGACAGCTGGTAGAAGCCAGGCCCTTCTCTTTCCCTTGTGTCAATTCTTTTGTGAACCTTTATAATTAGCCACTTAACAAATTGAGGGAAATGAACCTTCAGCTGCAAAGTATATCCTGAAGTTAAGTCAACCATATGACAGGCAAAACCCATACATGAAAATCTCCTGAACTCAATTGTTGAGTTGCCTCAAGGGTTAAGAGGCATTCTACCAGTAATAGCCTAAAAGAGAAGCATTAGAAGTGATGTTTTTGATGGTTCACTATCTAAATGCCTGGTAGCCTTCTCAAGAAACGGTGCACGTTACTGAGAGGCAGATATATCAAAGCATTTTGGCTACGTCTTGATAAAATCTTTTGTTTTGTAGGAGAAAAGTGTCAAAAGCCTGATTTTGAAAAAAACATTTCCTCAGGTCTCAAACTTACAGGTTAAATGTAAAATAAAGCTTACATTTGGGGGGCTGAAGTGCTTAAGTACAGAAAGTGACATCATGCAGATTAAGATATTAATGAATTTGTTTTCAGAATCTATAATGTGGACCCTAAGAGCAGGGTGCTATCGTTACAAACTCTTCCCTTTTTATTATTAATTAGATTTCTAAATGTGAGCGCAGATGTACCTCAGAGAGTACGTATTAAAAAGTTGCATATGCATAAGAGATCATTTCCAATTCATTTTCCAGCAAAAACTTCAACTTTGATATTTTCTCATGTTCCCATTTATGCTGCATTAACATAGTCTTTTGTATTTAATTTCTAAATTCCATTGTGATCATTCTATCAAGGTATTTACTTTGGGGAACTGTCTGATATCTTAATCCCCAGTTTAACAGCCAACAGTCAAGTATTATCAATTTAAAGTATCCTATTCTTTACCAGTGATTCTTTTTCAAGTTACACATATCTTGTCTCCAATGTATGTCATGAAATTTATCTGCTTCAGTGGCATATCCAAATAAAAAATATATATGATACTTTTTAGACAGAGCTGGGGAGACATAACTGAGGTTTATATTCAATGAAGGTTTAAAATATAATATTAGAAGATAAAACATTTTAAGATGCCATAACATTCAGATACTAGAATCCTTTATATCTTGAGAGTAATAAAGTGAAGAAAGTAACATTTCTCTAGTGGTCAGTGAGATTATAAAAAAGATAAAAAGTCTAACTTCACATAAGCCCAAAGTGTCATTGTAAACAAAACTTGTGTTTTTGTTATAATACATATTTTAAATATCTTAATTACAGCTTATAGCAACCTGCCTTTTGTTTTGTAGACTATAGACTATTACATTTTGTGTTGTCTATTGAAGTCACCTTTGACCTTGCTCAGTGACTTCTCCATCTGAATTGGGACTGTTAACTCTTTCATGCCTACATTTCTTTCCTTTTTTCTTCTTTTTTTTTTTTTTTTTTTTTTGAGACAGGTCTCACTTTGTCACCCTTGATAGAGTGCTGTGGCATAACAGCTCACAGCAACCTTAAACTCTTGGGCTTAAGGGATTCTCTTGCCTCAGCCTTCCAAGTAGCTAGGACTACAGGCGCCTGCCACAACACCCGGCTATTTTTTGTTGTAATTCTCATTGCTATTTTAGCTGGTCGGGCCGGGTTTAAACCCACTGCCCTTGGCATATGGGGCTGGCACCCTACCCACTGAACCACAGGTGTCTCCCATGCCTATATTTTTGATTGATGTTGTAGTGAGAACAAACCTTAGACTGACAGTGTGCCAGGTAGTGTTCTAGGCATTTTCCATACATTAATTCATGTAATACTCATTGCAATCCTATTAAGGGGATGAGATAGGTTACTCTTACCATCCCCGCTTTGCAGATGAGGAATCTGAGGCCAAGGAGGCTAAAGTCACATGAGCAGAAAATGGCAGAACTCAGATGTGAACCTGACGGCCTGAACCCAGGCTCTGTTCTCTTGACCACTAAGCTGGGGTGATTCATTTCCCTGACTTACTGTCTACTCTGTTGGCCAAACTGACTAGGTTTTTAGTGTCACATATGAGGTCAGACAATTAAGTTTGTGAACTCATCACAGAAAAAGTGCTATATATCTCATTACTAAATCTCACTACGGTTGCCTTGGAGATGCTCCCCTGGGGAAGCTATGGACCACTGATGCCAGAGCCTACCCCACCCTTCAAAGACAGTTTGGAGCTCCTTTCTGGAATAGCCCTCAAAGATCTTGTCATAAGAGGTCTGACAATTAAGTTTGTGAACTCATTCTAGAAAAAGTGCTAGAAAAACTGCTATTTACCCAACTGCTGAGTATCATCACTACAGTTACTAGATGGTCAAAAGACTTTGAAGGTGACCTCTAACAGGTTACAGTGAGTACAGTGATATTCAGCAATGAAGTATGCAGAACTTTCTCTAGGATGAGTTTGAAAACTTAATTGTGTCACCTCGTAAGTAGCTCAAGAAACCATTCTAACAGTTTTCTTTGACTAGAAGTATTTTAACCTATCAGAAGCCTTCTTTCCCAAATTGTTGCTGCTATTCAATGCCTATTATACAATGCTAAAATCATCTAGTATTAATGAATAAATCATCTAGTATTAATTGTATCAATGGGATGCTTTTAAGAAAAAAAAGGTTGCTATTAATAATTATACACCTAGACAACTGAAAAACACTGGGACCATCCAAGACAAATCTGGACACGTTGTTACCTAGTGAAGTACCTCAAAGTTGGGAAGCTCAGCTTTCTTATGGTGCAGACAGGAGAATGGTGGGCAATCCTTGCTTATTTTCCCAGTGCTCTTTGAAAGCATATAATACATACTCATAGAGTCACCTCATTGACCTTCTGTTTCATACACTGGAACCCCACGTTAAAGCCAGTCTGAGAGTCCCAAGTAAGCCTACCTTCTAGAAACTGTAAAAATGAGCCAGGTCTCTGGCCACTCCTAAGAGCAATCTTAGCCTCCCAGATTACCAATGGGAAGACATTTAACAATCTGTGCAGGTTAGGGAGCTCCAAAAGGGACTAATTCTTTCATCAGTAATGCCTTTTGTTATCTCCTCATAACTATCACTATGATCCACTACTCTTTGGTGATAGCCTTGGACCATTAATATCATCATAGTCACTAGGTGATGAAATACTAAGCAGCCTTTCACTCCACTCACTGGAACTCCTTATGTCTTAGCACAATGCTTGATACACAGTAGGTGCGTAATCCAGATTGCAGATTAAATGGATAAATGAACATGGGCAAAAGACTATTGCCTCCTTGGCATTATGAGAAGCTGTAACATACTGAACTGCTCATGGGGTTAGAGCTGGTATTTCTACAGCCCTTCTTGTTTCAGGGAATAGGTTATAAAATTCTAGCAGAAAAGCTGCTTATAGAAAAATAGAAAATCTACAAACTTTATGCCTGGGCAGCCTATTAGAATATGTTAATTATGAAGGTAAGACTCCTAAAACATCCATAATTTGACAGTGATGTTCCTTATGTTCAAAATGTTCCAACTTTGATGGCTTGAATAAGGAAAAGTACAATTCTGCAAGTATGTGAGCCTGCCTAAGAGGTTTGTAACTCTGACATTCTGTTGGTTCTTCCCCACTTCGTCCTCCCAAGAAATGCCTTTCCTTGGGAGTGTGGCTCCAAATTAGCTTCTTTTGTGTCTGTTCACAAGCCATGGTGAACTCTCATGCCCCTGAATCAGGTAACATATTCTATCTGCTCCATGGTAAAAGACATGACAGGTGATGCTTGAATTGGTAACTACATATTTATGTAATGAATTGCATAAGAATGTTCTTACAGAGAAGATTGTCTATTTTTGTCTTTGCTTACTGACAGATATCAATAAGTGTTAGACGATTAATTCCTAGACTTGCATTCATTGTAACATACCGTCATGTACCAATGTTTTGGGGGAGAAAAAGTTTGGCTTGCATCTACCCCTAAGTTATATGTACCTACTCAGAAGAACCTAATAATTGTGAATGACCAAATAGGCTTAGACCAGTGCAAGAATATTAACAAAAGGCAAAGAAATAAGTGTTATAATTTTCTGATTAATAATGCTATATAATTGCTTAGTTTATATGTGAGTGCTAGATTTGTATAATATACATAATAATAGGACATATGCATAAATAATAATAGTAACAGCATTTGTTAAAACTGTGAGTAGCAATTTAAGGCAGTATCTGGGCTGTTTATCAGAATGATGTAAACAATAAGTAATACATAATAGTAGTTCAGATAAGTGATAGAACACCATGGGCTTTAAAGTTCTTTCCTACTAATAAAGCAACTCCTAAGGTTATAACTTTTTCCAATTATCCATTTAATATGACAGTGATTAATGGTCATTTTACCCTGATTAATTAAAGCATCCTTTTGTTAGTCCAACATATATGAGGACCCAAATAAAGATTATCTCTTTGGGTTGTGTCCTGGGCTGTTCAGCTCTGCTAAGGAAGAAGGAAGAGCAGAATAAACTGAGGTACAAAGATGTTGATTATTTTCATAAAGGAAACAAAGGGAGGTTCCCTGATTCCCCAATCAGTGTTTTCTTCTTTAGGATGTTACAGAACGGTTTTAAGCTTTCTAGCTGGTAAGGTACACAGAGGACATTGGCAGGAGGAAAATGTACTTCTATGCTTCCCCTTTCTGGTCCTCTCTCTGCTAACTGTGCCTAACAGGTGATAGTCAATCTCGAAGTGGTATTATGATAGTGGATAGAATTATAGTCCTTCTGGCGGCATCTCCAGAATGCTTTTCACATACGGATACTCAATAAATAAGTCTATTCTGGTGATGCTAATGAAGAATCCATATTCAGAGGAAAAGTGATTTGCTATGGCAGAAGTGAAAAACAGTCTCTTATTCTCTAATAACTTCTTTTTCTGAATGATGCTGCAGGGGGATGTGAGGAATTTTTCAGCTTGGGTATAAACGACAGTCATGTGATTGTGCAAATTAATACAAATGAATACTATATCCAAGGCATTGCATGTCCGTGGGAAAAACAGGATGCAAGAATGTGTTCTATCATTTTCAAATATTATGCCCAGTTGCAATTTTGTAAGTTCTTTTGTCAATGGTACATATTCTTCTCAGTGACAAGTCGAGATTTTAAGCATATTGTTCTTAACTACACAATTACTATGAATAGAAACAAATTAGACATATTACTCTAGGTAGCAGGCCGTATTGACCTATTCTAAAATGCATTATCAGACCAATTTTAAAACAGAAGAATCAAAGTAATTGATTGGTGGCTGTGGGAATGTTTTTTCGTCAATATTCACGTGTACTTTGAATTCTCCATATGCAGTTAAGCAAACCTAACTGAAGTCATCTAAGCATGAGTTTTCATGCAAGAAAATCAGAAAAAAAATTGTTTTGATGGGCAATCTTTAAAGTTACATCTCTGTAAAATATCATTTCAAATAAAAATTAACAATCCTTGTTCATCCTAGTATAAAACAATTTTATCTTCTATCTAACTTGTAAAGTAAGCTATTTCTCCCCTTTGGAAAGATGCATGTTAGAAAAATTTCCGATGCGAGTTTTAAAGAACAATAACAAATAGGTAAGACCAATTTTAGACTGCCAAAACTTTAAGGATGTAAAAGGAGAATCTAAGAACTCAGATTTTAAGAATGTCAAAATTTGAAGGATAATTTTTTCAGCTTTTACAAAAATCACTACTTCTAGGTTTTACATAAAATGTGCTAAATAAATGGATGCTGATTGTTTCATTTACCAGACTCTCAATACATTATATATTTATATTTCAATTTATATTTTAATTTCTGTGTCTAATGCTCAAGTTACTTTGGCTGAAAGTGTTGCAAAGAGCAAGCAAATGATTTCTTTTTCATTGGGTTGAGGCCAACTGAAGGCAAGATCAAGACACATCCACCTGCATGTGTCCAGTCTTTTATGCACAAAATAGCCATATGATTGAGAAAAGAGATCCAGCTTCACACAAATTGCAGGAAACATTCTCTTCTAATGACCATTCACCAATTACTGTCATGGATGCCTTGCTTCTCAATTGCCCCCTTTTTTTTTTGCTTTCATGGCTGAAAGACACTCATTTTTCTTAAGCTCCTTTGTGGGTCCATGGAGTGCATACCTGCACAATTGACGTGGGACCTGGTCCAGATATGGGATGGAAGTCATCCAAACTATTCTTTTCCAGCCTTCACTTACCAAGCTTAGTAATAAATGAATACTGAAAGTAGCAGCAAATATATTAACTGGAAACAAATGGATTTTATTTGTAACAAGTGCACACAGGTTAATTAACAAGAAGGAGCTTTTGTGTTGAAACAAGGCTCCCTGATGCTGTTCGGGCAGGTGCCGTTAAGGGCCAATTGAGCTCTCTAGGATAATTAGGAAGTACCAGCGTGTTCTTCCGTTTGTTAACAAAGTGCTGCCCACAATTTGCCTAAACCTATAAACCATCATCTGTGATCCTCCGCAGCAATTAAACGAAAACATCTCTTCATCCGAGACTGAGGCAACAAAAAGAGACATGATAGCATTGAAGTAGCCAGATGGATATTTTTGAACATTAACTTTGAAGACCTTTTTCCATAACAGAACATTAGACAGAAATACATTTTGTACTATGTGAAAGGAGAAACACCATGATTTTTTTTAAAGGGAGATTAAAATAGGCATATTGAATAATTGAAGTAGTGCATATTTGAACAGCTTTGGTTTTAAAATCTTGGACTGTTCAGCAAATTTAATGGATGAGAGAAACCTAATTCTCCGTCTTATAGCACCATGTAGTCACTTGTTTTCATTATTTTAGTGACTCACACTTGAGGAGGGGCTATGACAAGCACAGGAAAAGTCCCCTTGAAGCATGAGGGTGAAAGTCTAACCAATCTCCTGTGCCTTCTCCAGGGTATGAGTTACTAATTAGTTCTTAAAAAAACTTATTACTGAAAACGATATATCAGCACAAAAAAAGTAATTTTAGACCTAGAGATAGCCTTCTATCACAAACTAATTGATCTCGAAGTTTTAAGGATATAACATTTAAAATGCTTCTGTAAGCATGCCAATAGTTCCAGGAGCTATAAGCCTTACAAAGGCGCTGCTGAGTTAGTATAATTAATTGTCTGATTGGAAGAATCTCCAAAACTTGCAGAAGCTCTTGTTTTTAGAGTTAAGGATCTTCTGGGCATTTAGTTGCCTACATTAAACAATGTAGTCTAACTGGTTTGCATAATTGGTAGAGCTAAAAGGCTATTCCTGAATATTAAAAAATACAATTACAAATGTATGAGTTTCCCTAAATCACAAGGTACTAATTTTTTTTTTACACTGCCAAAATAACAGTATTTACAAATGTTTTCATGAACTGTGAGTAGCTAGTGCTCAGTGTGTTTTAATGTAGTGATAGGTCAACAGCTCTCTTGAAAGAACAAAACCAACCCAGGGCGGAACAGGGAGATGGGCCTAATTAAGCACTCAGAAAACTACAACTGACTCGACCCTGCTTTGTACTTCACTGGGTTTCTCAATACCTTTGCCATTTTCCTCTGGATTTATTTTATTTTATGAATTATTTAATCATGGCCATTTCACATCTACAATTAATTTTCAAAGAAAAGGCAACAAGAGAAAATAATCACAAGTTAAACAGCTTGGAAACAGTACCAGTTTTGGCAGAACATGAAGACCTGCCTTTCTGTTCCACAGCCTGCTCTTGGTGGTAGTGTCCCAAATCCTCTTTTAAGTCCCTTAGACTCAGTCTGGGTGGCAGCCCGAACCCGTGTTTCCCCCAGGGAGGACAGGTACATATCAGAAAGCAGCTTATCTACGTTACCTGCTTGTGTTTCTTTTATGTAAATAATAGAAATTCATGATCATAATTTCAATAATAGAAAAAAGCAGCCTACAAAGAATGAGAAACTTTTCATTATCATTTGAAGAGTAACAATCCATTGAAAAGTGGAAGTGTTCGCACCAATAACCACTTGCAAAAATGGACATGCTTAGCAATTTCAGTTATCACTTTCCCATCAGCACACAGTACTGAGTCCTCTTGTAGCAGGGAATAGCCTCCAAAAATCATGGCACCCTGATACGTTATTCCTTATTATAGAACCATTCATTGGAACAGAAATCAGGAGATCATTAAATTCATCCTTCTGCCCTCAGGTATGGCTACACTCTGCTAGAACTCGTCATAATAAAATATTATAATATAATATGATATAAAGTGTTTTATCTATGAGACTAAAGATGTTTCCAAAGTAGGAGCTGAGGCTCAGTCATTCATTATTTCCAGAATTAGTACATAATAGATTCCCAAAATATCTGCACAGGAAAAATTAAAACCTTAAACCTGAAAAATATACTTTTCTTTTGGAGAAAAGAAAAATCTTTGGGGAAATAAAAAAGACTTTAAAATCCACTTGTTATGACTTTCTGATCATTTGTGATATTTATTAATACAGGCAGTCTCCAGGCTGCAAATGAAATAGGTTCTGTAGGTTTGTTCTTAATTTGATTCTGTATGTAAGTTGGAACAGGTACCTTTACCTATTACCTATGATGGTCCCCTTTGTAAGTATAAGTTGTATATCAGATGGATGTTTGTAAGTTGGGGACTGCCTTCACTCCCTCTGGTGGTATTGTTTATAGCCAAACAAACAGCAATTTCCACTTCATTGTTACCAGCCCAATGAAGGAATTACCTTAAAAATCAATATTTCTAAAATGTATGTGGACTCAATAGTGCCACTTATATTTAAAATTGGGGAAAAATGGACTGGTGCAGTGGCTCACACCTGTAATCCTAGCACTC
Organism: Otolemur garnettii; assembly: GCF_000181295.1. Taxonomy (NCBI): domain Eukaryota; kingdom Metazoa; phylum Chordata; class Mammalia; order Primates; family Galagidae; genus Otolemur; species Otolemur garnettii. The sequence continues at coordinate 7,405,457 of NW_003852431.1, forward strand.
TGGGAGGCCAAGCTGGGTGGATTGCTTGAGCCCAGGAGTTTAAGACCAGCAAGAGTAAGATCCCATCTCTATTAAACATAGAAAAATTAGCTGGGCATTGTGGCCGGAGCTTGTAGTCTCAGCTAGTTGGGAGGCTGAGGTAAGAGGATCACTTGAGCCCAAGAGTTTAAGACTGCTGTGAGGTATGCCACCACAGCATTCCAGCCTGGGACAAAAGAGTGAGACTGTCTCAAAAAAAAAAAAAAATATATATATATATATATATGTATATAAACAAATAACATAAGGAAAAGTCACGTCATTAATTTCTTACATGAGTTAGAAGCAAATTCCTAAAAGGCATGACTAGAAAGGGATGTATTTGATGTTACATTAAAGCTGTCTAAAATTATAAAGTGGCATTTATTAAAGCTACCTTTTCCCAGGTCATCAAAATAAGATTATTACCAAAACTCTCACAACAATATTCCACAGTAAATCGTGTCATCCCCAAGTGAAGGATGTGGAAGCCAAATCTCAAGCGATACAGCAACACAAGGAAGCGGGGGAGGGGAGGGACCAGGTCCTGATGCTACATCAGATGCTTGTTGTCCAACTCTAGTCTGGGACCATTGAAACCAGCTTCTTCTCTGTGATCAAATGAACTCTGAATTAGGATTGGAATATTCTTCTCTTAATTTAGAGGCCCCAATACCCAAGCGGTTATTGTCTGGACCAAATTAACTGGGATGAGAAGTGTGGTACCGGTCTCAGGTTGGCTCACACCAGCTCACCTACAACACAGTACTACACACGTGTCAGAGCTACAAAAACATAGAATGCCAGGACACTGGGTCTCCCCAGGAGAGCTTAACAGGACCTTTCCCTTAGTCCTTGGGAATGACTTGCAATCACCACAAGAGAGACAGTGAGTCTTGTCCCTACCATCTGCCACCATGGAACCAACAAAGGAGGCACTGTAATTCCTTCCCCACTTTTCTTTCTCCCAATAAGACGTCCTTAGTTAATCTACCACTCTGTAGTGTCAGCATGAGAAGATATAGCAGGAAAGGAGGATCATTCAAATGGGCTCGATCTACATTTTCCCTATTTGCTGGTAAAGCATTCCTGATACAAGTCATGTGGCCAAAACTTGGATTTTAAGGCCAATAACTTATTTGATTAGTGGAACACTAATCGTCATTTAACTGCTATGATTATCTTGTACACTGAAAATTAAGGCAGAAATATGACATGTTAGAAGGCTAAATGAAAGTGATTGGCAGAATATCTAAAATTTTAAATGAAATTTCAAGAACACCAGAGGCTTCTAATTATTGGATTAAAGGGGAAAGAAAATTCCACAGACGGCCACAGTCACAAAAAGCCAGAGCTGCAGGTAGGACAGAGTCTTCCCTTTTCTGCAACTTTTTGATCTCTGCTGTTTTCCAAACCTTGGAGTGAACAGAAGCTAAAGTGGTACTAATGTGTCACACCGATCTGGATCTGCATTTTACAAAGAACTGAGCCTCCCGGTGGGTAAGTATCTTACCTGAACTTATAGCAGCATGAGGGTTCGAATTCAAGTCCAAAGCTTATGAATGTATCTACTAGGGAAACTTGTATTATTTCTCTAGTTCGCAAATAACATTCTCATCCTCTGAGAGCACCTGCCTAAATGTTTGATCCACAGGAAGTGCTTTGGTTGAATGAAATATGAAAGTTCTTTGAGAAAAAGCTAAAAACTACAGTGGTGTGCTGCTTGATGACAGAAATAAGTTCTGAGAAATGTGTCTTTGGGTGATTTCATCATGTTTGAATTACAGAGTGTATGCACACCGTCCCAGAAGGCACACTACACACCTAGGCTGCAAGCCTGTGCAGGGAGTTACAGCCCTGAATACTGAATTGTAACACAGTGATAAGCATTTGGAGACCTAAACATGGAAAAGGCGACACATTATGCTAAGACATTAGGGCACTTTGCCATGATATGATGTCACCAGCATTAAAATTTCTTTTGCTTCTATTATAATTTTATGGGACCGCTGTTGTTTATGTGTTTCTTGGTTGACTGAAGGGCCATTTTGAGGTGAATGACTCTCCCTGAGTCTATTCTCCCCTTGCTGGCCCTTATAATAAAACTATACATTAAAAACAATGATGATACTTGAATTGATACGTGAAGATCATATTTCACACAAGATCGGTTTCAGACACTATGAAATGAAATTCTACAGTCCTTAGAACTAGAGGCTATTAACCTAATTAGTATACTAAGCCAGAAATACAAATGATTGTACTATATTGTGAAAAAATAATTGAAAATAATGGCTAACCACATTTCAGAATTATACAAATGGTACAATTATTTTACCTTATAGATGTCAAGGTGACAGCAATATTGTTAAGTAAATGAATAAAAAAGATGACTTTTAGGGAATCTTATCACTTCAGTATTACGAGTTAGAATTGAGCATAGAGCTTTGAGTATGAACTGGCTACTCTAGGTTGGCCGGATTAAGACACAGTTCACCTTCCATTGTAGTTTATTTCGGACTTCCCCCTTCTGCTGGCTTCACAAAGACAGCAGGTCGAGGGGTTCCAGAGAGAAGTTAAGATGGAGAAATAAGTGAAGGACAGACAGACTACAGCAAAGAGTGGTCTTTAAACATGGACCAAATGTGAGTGTTAGAAACAACAGAAACGAAGCCAGAGAGACCCCAGAATGGAGACGCTGTGTAAGGACAGAAACCACATCTTTTATTGGCACACGTGCCTCAAATAGCAGCATAGCATCTGACCTACAGGAGTCATTCTGTGAGCAAATAGTCAATAAACACAGAAAATAATTAGATACAGGGCAGCGCCTATGGCTCAAAGGAGTAAGGCCCCGGCCTCATATGCCAGAGGTGATAGGTTCAAACCCAACCCCAGCCAAAAACTGCAAAAACTGCAAAAAAAAAAAAAAAAAAAAAGAATTAGAAACAACTGTTGAGCAGCAGGGGTCCTTCTAACATGCAAATCTAAATACATCATGGCCTTCCTGAAACCTTTGGTGGTGGCTCCTCATTCCCAAATAACAGGATTCAAATTCCACAGTGGGGCAAACAGGTGGTGATCCAGCTCTTTGTCCCTCACCATTGACTTGTTCCCCCCACAGCAACTAGTGAGTCCCTGGGAGATCTCTCCACAGACTGCCCCCTTGGTTACCCCTTGGTGTTTTCAACACCATCCCCCAACTTCTGCCTGTGTGGGACACTTGTGTTCCCTTGTCAGGACTTCTTAAGTTGACCCAGGTTAGCATTTTCTCCTCTTGGTCTTTCTTCTTTTGTCTCACTTAGGAAACATACTCTACTAGAGTTAACTATCCACCTCTTAGACTGGGGGCTGAGTTGGACCCGTCTTTGAATTCCTGGCAGTTCATATGGCTTGGCTGTAAATAGGCACCATCAACATTTCTTTCTTTCTTTCTTTTATTATTATTTTCTTTTGAGACGGAGTCTCACTATGAGCTTCACTATGTCACCCTCACCCTCGGTAGAGTGACTTGCTGTCACAGCTCATAGCAACCTCAAACTCTTGAGCTTAAGTGATTCTCTGGCCTCTGCCTCTCAAGTAGCTGGGACTACAGGGGCCCACCACAATGCCCAGATATATATATATATTTTTTTGTAGTTGTCATTGTTGTTTGGCAGGCTGAGGCTGGGTATGTAGCTGGCACACTAGACACTGAGCTACAAACGCCGAGCCATCCATCAAAAATTTTTAAGGAAATGCACAGAAGGAAAAATTGCTGGAAAGAAGGAAAGAGAAAGTGCAAGACTCAAGGATGAAAGGAATGGATTTGCCATCAGGTGTGCAAAGAGGGTATTCTGGAAAGATGTGGTTTCCAAATTCTATCTTCAATGCCTCATTGGGTGTACATGAGCCGAAACCAACTTGCTTTTTGAGTAAAACAATTTGTTATTGGCAAAGTAATGGCTTGTTCTCACCCAAAGATCTAACAGTTTTGTCATTTTTTAGATCAATGTTTTTCCTTTTAAAATGTTAGAGAAAGATTGCAAGAATGATAAGAAGAATTCTTATGAATACAATTCTCCTAATATCACCATTTATCATGCTTTTTACTGACTAATTTAAGAGTTAATTGCAGAGTTGAGGCCCCCTTTCCTTTAAATACATTAGTTTGTGTGTACCCTCAATGAATCCCTAACCTAAAAAAAAAGAATACTTCAATTTGTATTCCCTAAAACTAAGAAATTCTCTCATCTAACCACAATACAATTAACACAACCAGTAGCCTAATATTGAGAAAATACAGTCATCTAAACAAAAAGCCTTTATTCAGGTTGTGCCAATGGACTTGATGTCTTTTATAAGAAAGAAAATACAAGGTCCTGTGCTACATTTAGCCATTTGTTCTCTTTAAAATCTGGAACAGTATTATACTACTTCCTTGTATTTTATGACAATATTTTTTTTTAAGAATCTAAGCCAATAATATTGTAGAGTGTCTCTCATTTTAGGGTGGCCTAGTGTTTGGTCATGAATTTAGAGTTAGGTTGTGAGCTCTGGGCAGGAATATCATGGTAGTGACATTTCATTCTTCTCAGTGCTTTGTATCAGGAGGTACAAACTGGATTTCTGCATTTGTGGGTGATGTTAACTTTGATCACTTGGGTAAAGGGAGATTTTACCCCATTTATCCAGTTTCAAGTCTTTATTCTGTGGAGAGATACTATGACATTATAGAAACAATCTTCAAACGTCCACTGACAAATTGTAATGACAATTAATGATATTTTCTGGAATTAACTATTATGATGGTTGTGAAATGGTGATTTTTTTAATTTCATGATTTCTTTTCCATGTATTAGTTGATTTTTCTGTTATAAGCTAAGCTCTTCCTTTTCACCCAATGGCTTATGTGTTTATTTTAGCAAGAACTCAGGGAGGTTTCCCTTAGTAGGTTAAAAACTTTTATTCTCATTATTCATTTTGATTCCAAATGGTCCCAAATTTGTTCTGTGGGGGCCCCAGGCTAGTCCCTGAGTCCTACAGATTTTTAATGCCTTTTCACCTGGTTCTGTTTGCATGATGTGTTCACCCCTTTATCAATCTCACCCTTTGATCTTGTTCTTTGACTTTTGCAGTTGATACAAAGCAGTTTTGTGCACCCTGCAGTGAGGAATGTTATCACAGCCAGTAATTAAAAATCCGGATACTCTTTAAAAGCTTAACTTTGGAGATCTTATCCTTCATAATAAAATTTTACATAGGCTAAATCCCACTGTCAACTTGGGGCAATGATTTAGAAGAATAACAGCAGCTGAATTGAGTGTTTTTAAGTAAACCTGCGTTGTTCATTTTTTCTAATTATTCCTTTCACAATCACTTTATTTGTAGATTCCAAAATGGTTCAATTTGCCAAAAAATTGGGGTTTGATCCATATGGGAAAAGTGAAATAGAAAGTTGAAGTTAGGTGATATCTCAAAGTAGTTTTGATTTGCATTTCTCTGATGATTAAGGATGGTGAGCATTTTTTCATATATCTGTAGGCCATGCGCCTATCTTCTTTAGAGAAATTTCTTTTCAAGTCCCTTGCCTAGCCTGAGATGATTTAATAAAAAAAGAAAAAAAGAAGAAGAAGAAAAAGAAAGTTGAAGAAATCATCTGCATCATTACAGGGAAGTCCCACTTCATTCTGGGTGACAGTGTTGGTTTTCTGTTTCAGAACCAGGAACATTTGTAGAAAAGTGGGCAGCAGATGGGACAAGGAAGGGCAGTGCAGCACAGGCTGCCTACCCCAAATCTTGGCAGTCTACACGATAAAGCATAAAGAACAATTACTCAATTAAGTTTACACCATCTCTATAAACACATTTGCCTCTATAGACACACAGATATTATAGAATTTCAAGGTTTCGAGGACTAATTTTGATCAAGACATATAGTCCGCTAAGCAATGCACACAGCAAACAAATACCTTTCCTTTGTGATTACCTTTGCAAACACCAGTGTTTCATTTGCTAAGCACAGCAGACACACACACAAAGTGGGTGATCCTGGGTCCTCCAGAAGTCCTCCACCTAAGATGCTCAGTTTGGTATCCACAGAATATTATCCAGCTGGGACTCCAAAGCCTGGGTACCCCGAACAATCTGACCCAAACTATGGGGACCCAAACTAATTTAAGCAGAATCGAATTCCCCAAGTCATCATTTGGCTCCAATTGCATGTTAACAGTTGTCTAGAAATTAGCTTACATGTTTGTTATTTCACAGCTTTGCAGACACAATGATAGATTTCCCCATCTGTTTTCTCTGACTGGCAGAAGCCTTGTTTCAATTGCTGGAGCTCCATTTCTCCAACTCTAAGAAGTTCAGAAAGTGGCAACCAGGGAAAAGACAGGCAACCAAATCCTGCTCTCAAAATCACAGTATTGTCTGCGCCGTGTCTGTTCTATCATGTACCATTACAGTTGATCAAGCTTCAAAAGCAAACTCAGATTTTCAAGCAGAGCAGTCACTGGAGTACATTTATGGATTGTGTTCTCATCCCAATACATCCCCAGGGGAGAGAGCGAACAGCACAAGGAACAGATCTGCTGTTTCCCTTCAGTATAAGTTTTGCATAAAACAGAAATGCTTCAGTCTGTAAACATGAGCACCTGTCATACACATGGCAGCCAGAAGGTGGCACGGTCTTAACATTGACCAAGGGCTATCAGCTGCACTGCTGAATCCAAGCAGATTTACTTGTGAAGGTAACTGCTTCCTGCATAATGTACATTCATTTGTGTGTTTGTGTCTGTCACCACTACATACAAACTTTCCCTATGTCTAGAAGGCGAGAACACCTTGCTTGCTTCCATTTTCTTTTTATACCCACCCCCTTTTTAGTTAATATTGTTTTGCTTTATGCTGTAGAGAACGTGAATAAAGCTGTGTACTTACCTTCCTGTTGGAAGCGCTAGGTTAATGAAATCCAAATGGAGCCTCACGATTTGAGTTTTTCTTAAGTCTTGTTTGTAACCCATTTCCCTCATATAAAGAAGACCTTATTTTATATTCATTCGTTAAAAGAGTTTAGTTCAAACAGTAATTAAGTCTTTGGTCAAATTAGCAAAATGTGTTATTCATGTGGACGTGTGCACGTGTATCATTTAAAAGGACATTTTACATTTGAGATGTGTTAACCATTGGATTTATGTTGCAGATCCGTTATGAAGAAAGGAAAAGACCACGCAGTCACTAGTATTTTTCTTTCATTAAGAGAAAAGAGAGCATGCCTTTGTATTTTATGAAACTGACTTCATTAAGATTCATGAGAGGCCTCAACAGTCAAAATGAACAATATTTAAACAAGTCGGTGATATTTCTTCCCATCTTGTGAGTGCTGGGAAGTGGGGCCTGTTTTGACACTCAAAAAGGTAAAATCCGTCACCCTTCCATTGCAAATAAAAACAATTGCCTTGATGTTCATTCTTGAATTTATTTCCTTCTTAATCATTTAGCGGAAGGTCTAGGACTGGAAACAGACCTCTTGTTCTCCAATATTCTTCTGTGTAGCTCCCTCCCTGCACCAGCTCCCCATGCTCCATGATGATACTGTCTCCTCAAGTGGGGACTTCTCTGTGAGTCCTTCCTTCTCTTACTCTCCCAGGCATCCCGCTTTGTGTGCCCACACGATTTCCTCTCCCCTTCCTCTTAGTATGCCTGTCAAAGACGCTTACTGGGAGAGGTGTTCTCTCTGACTAGGGAGCTTACTGAGTCTTGCAGAATGAGTAGCAGATAACCTTAACTGAACTGATCTGCCACTTGAACATGAGGAAGTTCAAGTAGCAACACAGAGAAAACTCTACATTTATTTATTTCTTACACCATAAATCTTGAAACAATGATTCATTCTTATGGGTGTCCCCTTCACCTAAGCCGCCCTCAAAAAAAAAAAAAAAAGACATCACTATTAAATCAGATTTTAAATTTTTCTCTTCTTAGAGTGTGAAGAAAATAGGCTTAAGTGAAACCAAGGGGGCAGAATTTATAAATATAGAAGCTTTTTGTATTGTTGGATATTTTAAAAGCCTATTTTATAGGTATACACAGGTCAGACCTCAGAGAGCCCCAAAGTTTTATCTTCTATGTCCTAACTTAACCTTCTATACTTTAGAATCAATAACGGCATTTTCTCCTTTCCCCCAGCTCCATTTCTACTTATGCCATAAACAAGAGAAATGGAAGCTTAACCTCATACTGGCTCTCTGACATTTTGACTCTCCCCTCAGGGTCCTGAAATATCCCAGCATATGCCCATTCTGGCACAGATCAGAGAACAGTGGGCTCAGGGGACGCCATCTGGCCCAAAGCCTGCATGTTACACTGGGGCCTGCTGAGGCTTCGGGTGCCCCTAGCCAGGCTTAGATGTGGTCTTGGTCTCAAGGGCCATAACTGAATCCAAAAAAGTCCTCTGGGGATGAAAGTCTAGCCTGTGGAGGGTTGAGAATAGTCACTTTAACCTAGAAATATTTTAAGAATCAACATTAATTGAGCTCCATTTTAATCTTTCATGTGAATCTTGAACTATATCTATATTTTTTTGTGCTAGGCAGGTAAATGATAAAGTAAAGACTGTTCACTTCTGTAGGACAAAACAGAGACAATTCCCTACTCTCCCCGGATGCTTTGGGACCCAGGAAGTTTTTCTCATCTCAGACTGCCTGACCTGATATTGGTTCTTATAGAGACGGAATGAAGTCCCAGAAGTCTCTTGCTGGTATACAGTAGGTGCTCCATAATTTAAAAGTGAAAAAGTAAACTCCAAGATTCCATGAAACTAAACATGGTAAATTCTGGAAGTTTTCCTTCCCTTCCCTCTGCTCTCTCCCTCGTATCTTACAGATTCTAGTTTTCTGTTTATCTGCAGGGCCTACATACATCAGACGTCACAGCTTTGCCTTTTTGGAGGTGTTGATGAGGGTGAACATGCAAATCAGCATCTCCTCCTTTGTACGTATGCACCTTTTTCTGAAAACCGTTGTGGAGATTACATGAGATGATAGGTGAAAATACACTGGATTGGTACCTGCCACGTAGGTACCAATGGCAAGCCCTCCCAGAGCCTAGCCATTATTTTTCGTCCTTTGGGAAAATGAATATTATAAAGATGCCATACCCTGACAAACTGATTTTTAGATTTAACCAAGTTCCTAGTGGGATTTGAAGTAGAAGGAGATAAATCAATAAAATTATTAAAGTAATTCAAAGAATTAAAACAAATGATGGAGAACATTCTAAAAAAGAAAAAAAAATTCAGGGGATTACGTGTTATAAAGCAAGACTAAGAAAATAGCAGCAGTAAAAGAAAAATTACAGAAAAAGTAGCAAATTGAATATATAGTCTTTCAGCAGACCCAGTATAACTTCTTTTGAATAAGAAAGTATCACATAGCAAATGGTGTTTACAGTAATTACTTGGAAATGTCTGGGTGCTTTTCTTTGATTTACTCTATGGCACACACTACATAAAGTCTCATTCTCCACCACTGTCAGTCCTCCTATCTTTTAGCTACAGGTGAGAAGATGGGAACTTTCTTTGCTGTCAGAGGTCCCACCTGAGTTGACTCTCAATTAGTCCTTTATAGATGACATCGTTTTAGTTAATACCCAACTGGCACCAGGAGCTGTGATAAGTGCGAAATGAATGGGTGATTTTTATGTAAAACCTGAAACCAAAACAAGCTCTGAAAATATAGGTGACTATTTAATTGATCTCAGGTATGTAAAAGGCTTTTAAGCCCAAAAGAAAGGGATAGGACAACTGATAGTTTATGTTAAGTAAAACTAAATTCGTTTTTATAGTATTATAAATTAGTTTTTATAGTTTTATGGGCAAAAAATCATCAGAAAATGCTGGTTATCGATAAATCGGCAGAAAAAGTCAGCAAAAAACACAGGTTATCGATAAATTGGGAGAAATAACAGGCACAGAATGACTATCCTAAATGAATAAGGATATTCAACGCTAATTAGAAAATCCTCCACGTACCAGCAGAAAAGTGGGCAACAAGTATTAACAATTAAGAAACAAAAGAAGCCATGTGGTGGACAATACAGATGTGAAAAATCACTTAGTAGGCACCAAATAAATATAAATTAAAATTATTTTTTAACTACCAGTTATCAACGATTTTAAAATTTCATCATGTAGGTGAGGGCATGTTGTCTAATGCTTGACAGGCCAGAACACAACAGGAATAGACTCTCTAAGAACAATTTTGTAATAGGTTATCACCATATTAAAAAAAAAAATGTTCTTAATGTTTGAGCCAGTGTTCACTTTGAGAAACCAACTCCAAAGAATTAATTAAATTTCAGGACATAGATTTTCTTATAAAATGAAAATTAAGCTGGATGTGATTTGGATGCTTTTATTGAGGAAATAATAATTAATTTTTATCCATTCATAAGTGAAATATTATATTTCTACTAAAATATTGTTTTCAAATAATTTTGGAAAACTATCGTAAGATAAAGTTAGCACAACAGTGTGCAGCAAGATTTACGTTAGGAAACTTAATTACAGAGAGAGAATAGATAAGAGATGGGATCATCGTAATTTTCTTTTTACGTTTCTTTATTTTTCTGAAAATTCAACAAGAAACATGTCTTTGTAATTCAAAAAGGTATTCTTTTTTTGTGGTTTTACTTTTTCTAGCTCACAAACTTTAAGATATAAAAGATATGAAGAGATAAAAAATAAAGGTGAATAAGATTGAATATTAGGATGATGAGAAAATTACTATAGATCATTACCATGAATGGGGCAGAAATACATCTAAATATGAAGCGTGGGAGAGAGAAGAGATACAAAGAAAGGAGAAAAAAGCCACAGAGGCAGACTGCGGCACTGAATACTTTTATAATACTTCGGAGTCATACTCCCAAATTTGCTGAGACTAGGACTTCACAAGTCATCCGGATTAAAAAGTAACTAGGCCATGACTTTGCTGTCTCCTTATTGAAAACCTCACACCCTAAATCTCTGTGCTGAACTCTGAGTAGATTTTCCAGAGCAGCAAAGTAGTGTGCAAGGTGTGCTCTGGTTTGAAGCAGCTGTTACCAAAGCAATATCACCCAGAAGGCAAGAGGAAGCAAGTCCAGGGCCTTTCGGGCTGGAGGTCTCCACCTGTGTCAACATTAATTCCTCACTTCTGGTCTGACAATCAGGAGACTACTCTGTTCTAAAACCAGTCACCTGAAAATATTTCCTGAGAGCCTGTCATGTTCAGGTCTATTCCAATGACTTTTGGGCTCCATACGGCAATTGTAGGAAACTGTGTTAAATTGGGGTGAACTGGAGCCATGGTGTCCACTCCAGAGATGGTGGCCATAATTACGCTATAGCACTTGCTTCCCTCTATGTTGGAATGTGAGCTCCATGTTGTCTAATCTCCTAATTTTATTTTTTTCCCTTGTCTAATACTGAGAAATCTAGATTTTAAAAATGATATATCTCTCAATTACTAAAGTTGGCAAATAATTATAAATATTTAAGTCCTATCCTGAGCAATTCTTTCTGGGCAAACAGAATATGATTGCTTGTCCCATCTGGCCCAAAAACTTCAATTTAAAACTTTTGTTCTATAGCGCAGTATGTGACTAAATGGGCTCTATTCTACCAATAACGTGCCAGCATCTGAACAACCAGAGGTGTAAAGATGAATAAAACAATTTCTGCCTTTAGGAGTGTTGTGTATGGTGTAGGAGGTACCACCTTTAAGAGGATAGGTCATAGCACAGCAGTGTGGTGTTTCTATAGAGAAAAGAACAAAGCCTTGTCTATCAAAGGAGGTAGTTTTGTCTGAGTGAATCACGGAAGGCTTAAGGAAGGAGGTGGCACTAAAGCTGGGTGTGTTCTGTGATTCCCAAACCTAGAGAACCATAGAAAATGTGTGATTTTTCCTGAGGTAAAGAGATTGTTTGAACTGAATCACAAAGCCAAGCCTTATCTGATCAATGGAGGGTTTTTGTTTTTTTGTTTTTTTTCAGTGAGAAAAGCAGTTCCATCCTCTATAAGTGAAAGCAGAAAACAAGGACACAGTGTACAACACGTGAGAAGTAGGCAGTGCTGAGACAATAGAGAATAATTTTAAAAATGAAAATGTCTTATAAAGGGATGTGAGGCTGCAGGAAACTGAACATGTGCAAGAGAGGAAATTGAGAAAGGGAGAAGTGAGTTCATAATCACTTTCAGCAATGCCTTAAAATTCTTGGATTATCTGGACATTTAGTTCTTTGCAGAGGAAGAGTGGGCACTGTGGTTAACAAAGGGTAACTCAGACTTTCTACATTTTCTAGCAAAAAGTAATTGGTGATTAAAAGTATTAATACCTATGTAGTTTTTACCCTAAGATGTAGTCTATTTATAACTGGTGATATATGCAAAGTCTAAAAGTTTCATAAGGGTGGCTACACTGTTATCATGTTTCTCATGTTGAGCTATTTGGGGAAAGACTTTATCTCCTACTTATGTAGCCCTCATCATACAATTTTGGCATCTCCTATTTATATAGCCCTAATCAAATATTTGAGGCATTTCTTCTTTGGTCACACTGCCAGTGTTCCATAGGCCATATTATTCCTCCTGACTGGATAACCCTGTGAGCTACATGCTCAGCAGAGAGAAAAGAAGACTTATGAGTAGTGGTGATTACATTATTCCTACACACAATTAGCTCATAATTATCCTTCAAAGCAAATATGATTACCCTTTTCATTCCACACATAATTCTTAGGTTGAATATTGCCAAATTGGGACTTGAGTTCCATTTCAAGTCTTCCCTTGATGCTAATTTTAACTTGAATTTATCTGGATAAAAATGTCTGTGGGACAAGAAAGGAACATGTGCATGAATTTCCCCAAATGCCACTCTTCCAGAAGAGAAATGATGCCGGTACCCAAGGATATTATATGAATCAGGCTATGCTAACTTATGTTGCTGTAACAAATAATCCTAAAACTTTAGCGTAATATAACAAAAGTTTGTTTTTTTAATCACATTTTATGTATCGGAATTTTCATCCACACATACTTTCCTAATCATTATAGCAAGAGGAAGGGGATGTGTCAAATCATGTACTGTTTCTTAAAGCTTTTGTTCAGAGATCATACAATAACTTCTATTTCATTGACTAAAGCAAGTCATGCCCATTCAACTTTGAAATGGGTGGGAAAGTGAAGTCCTACAATATATCCAGAAGGAAAGAAGAACTGGAATATCTATGAATGGCTCTAGTAGCCATCATATGCAACATCCCTGGTGAGAGGAATTTCTTCATTAGGTTACTGCAAAGTACAAGCCAATAGCTACCAGCCAATGAGATGAGTCATTTGATCTATTCCCTAATCATTACACAAGGAGAGGCATAACCGAGAAATATATAAAGATATATCCTTTTTCTCAAAAATCTTGCAAGCTAGTGGCAGAGAAAGCAGGAAAGAGATAATGATAAGCATATAAGCAATAACAGTGTCTTGTAATAATTGCTGGAATGGAGGAAAGCAATGGATGGTGGAAAAGAGGAAGGATTTGTACAGAGAGTGCAACTGAAAGCACTTGACCAATTAGGTATTGGTCATGAAAGACATATATTGGATGCTTCCCGGGGTTTTGATTTGGTTAGTTGGACTGACATATGGTATTAATCAGGAAAGGGATCATAGGGCTAAACATGATCTTGATCAACAGAAAAGAAAATATGTGAATTCAATGTTATTCAAGTCGTGTTTTGAGTAATGATGGGAGATCTAAACAGGAATGTCCAGTAGATTAGATACAGAGGTCTGGGCTGGAGAGAGCTATTTACATTTATTTGAACACCTATTTATTGAGTGACCTTTATCTGGAGCATTTGAAAGGTACTTAACACAAAGTTAAGTCAAATATCTCATTGTCACTGCGGAGTTACAAGTGAAGAAAACACACATCGGCAGATAGTTGTCTTGCAAGACGACCTCTATTATAGAAGATACGCAATGTGCTCTGGGAAACCAAGCTGACAAGGGTGATGATATTCAAGGATGTTTTCTTGGAGGTAATGTCTAAAATGAGTGTGGAAAAATTCCATAGAAGCTCTTTGGACATAATTAAACAGTAGTTTTCAGTTTAAGGGGTTATAATTCCTGGATTTAGATCCTGGGTTCATTATTTTCTTGTACATGTCATTTAAACCTGTCTGTGCATTTGTTTTGTAATCTCTAAAATGATTACGGTAGTTCTACAATACCTAGCTCAAGGCAGTTCTGAGGATTAAATCCAGTGGTACACATCAAGATCCAGGTACTGTCCAGACACTTAAGTGCTCAATACCTAATAGTTGATAATATCTAACATCTATCTAATTATGAGAACATCAACTATTATCATAATTTTTATTTGTAGAGACAGGATAGCAGAAGGATATTCTGGACAACAGGTATAGAAAAACAAATGTTTATGAAATCATAACAGGGTTATTTGGATAACTACAAGAGTTTACCACTGCTAGAGCTTACAGTGTGAGATAGGGAGTGGCCATAAAGGAGCCTGGAGGGACTGCCAGAGTGGAAATAACACAGGGCTGGGAATTATTTCACACAGTAGCAGCTATTTATGGGTTTTAAGAAAAGAAAGGATAACCATATTTCTGTAGTTAAGAACTTTTCCCAGGACCTATTTGGAATTGAAGGGGAGAAAGAAAGGAAGCTGAATTAGGGTTATACTGCAATTTTGTAGGTCAGAAATAGATTAAGACCAAATTAAGCAATCATAGTGGGGTAGAGACTTGAGAAATACTTAGGAAGTAAACCTAGCAAATTTTTATGATTAGTTATGGGCAGGGAGGGAAGGAGAAAGGGGTAATTCTCCCAAGTTTCTTTCTTGGATACCAAGGGGAAGATAGGGCCAGCAACTGTGCATGTTAGAGTGTGGGAGGAGAGTCAAGTTGAGGGGTGTTGGTGCTGTATTCATATGACTTTTAAGTGGAGATACTCAAATGGAGGTTGGGAGAAATTTAGAGTTACAGATCAATAATTTGGATGTCAACAGTGTAGGGTTTCACTGACTATCTAAATGGTAGAGATTTCTGTGCACAGTTGAAAGCAAAAGTATAAAAGCAGTAGCATAAAAAATGAGTGGCAGGTGAAAAGACACAGTGAATGATAAATTGTGCACAATGAAAGTCAGCCAATTCTCCATAACCAAAAAGTTCTGGCAGTCCGAATCAAGAGTCAAATTAATATCAGCAGGATTTTTCATTATGAATTTGTGCCAAATGAACAAATAGTTAACCAAGTTTACTATCTGGACTCTTTGGAAGTGCTGAAAATGCTGCATAAAAAAGTTAGATGAAAACAACCTGAACTTTTCACCAATGACTAATGGCTTTTACATCACAACAATGCACCAGCTCGCACAGCACTGTCTGTGAGGGAGGTTTTAGCCAGTAAACAAATAACAGTGTTGGAACACCCTCCCTACTCACCTTATCTGGCCCCCAATAACTTTTTTCTTTACTCAAAGATAAAGGAAAAATTGAAAGGAAGATATTTTGATTACATTCACGACATCAAGGGTAATACCAGGATAGTTTGGATGGCCATTCCAGAAAAAGACTTCCAAAATTGTTTTGAAGGGTAGATAGTTAGTGTATCCACTATCTACTGGATATCCACTATCCACTATCAGTGCATAGCTTCCCAATGGGAGTTGGGAACTCACCTTTTTTCTAGGATGAGTTCATGAATTTGTCAAACAGCAAATTACCTTAAAGATTATTCAGGAATCCCAGCATTGTAGACAAAAAAAGAAAGCAGTAGTTAATAAGGAGATAGGCCATCAAACTGACAGTACTTACACGGAAACACAAATTGATGATGTTTTAAAAAGTTATAATAAATCAGATTAGGACTGTAAAACTGGGAAGAGGAAGTGAAGCAGGATAAGTAAGGAGGTACAAAATCTAAATCAATGGGAATCTAGTTGGTCATTACTTCTACATGAAATGCTGCATGACTCACAGAGTAAAAATTGGTGCTTACAAATAACAGACTGGACCCAGCCACTCAGAATTGCTGCATCTCTAAAATTAATTCCCAATATTCTACTCTCTGGCTATAATCTACCATGCTTTACTATTCATATATTTGCTATTCATCTCCATCAGTTCTTTTAATCCTGTCTATTTTGTTTCCACCAGTTGTTCTTAATTGTTCAGCCCATTTTGATAGCTCTTGCTTTGTTCCCACCCTGAAAACTAGTCTTTCATTTCAGTCTTTCTTCCTTGGCAGCCACAAATCTCTTACTTTGTTTTTTTCCTTATATCTATCCTGAAATCAACCTCCCTGCACCCTCAGATCAATGCAATCCTCTGACCTGTCCTTCCTACTGGAAATATTGAGCACAGGGGACATGAAAGGGCTAAGACAAATGCCTCAAATTATATCATCAATTGGGCCTTTGCTCGTGTCTTTCACCCATTCGTGCTACCACCCCTCTTTCCTGGATCACTGTGCAGCCTGTGGACTCGCCTTCTACCTACACTCTTGTTTATCACTCATACCTGTCAGTTATGTCCACTTCACAAAACACAAATCAGTTAGCATTACTTTTCTGCCATAAACCTTTGAAAGCTTGCCACTACCATTCTATTTAACACTGACCCTGCCCCCTTACCTTTACTCCATCAATCTCTTCCTCTTTCTCTCCTCTTCATCCACCCTGGCCTGTTGCTATTTCTTAAAAACAGCACACTCATCCCTACATCCAGGCCGTTACACTTGCAGTCCTCTCTGGACAGATCTCCACACCTTCTCCATCTTCTACAGGTCAAGCTCAACTGTCATTGCTTTGACCTGTGTGAAAAGATCCTCTCCCCCTTTTGGGGGAGGGAAACCTGTGGCCCTATGATTTTAAAACTGTTCTTTTTTAAGCACCAAAGGAGGCAAGAAAAAGTTTCATCCTTCCCTGCTGCATCACTTTTAATAACAGAGTTTGTTTTGTAAAATTTAGATTTAATAAAAAGGGCATACTTAAGGACCTAGAAGGCACATTTGGCCTTAAGGCTGCAGGCTCCCCACTCTGAAAATGGCAAGATCTTAAACCTATCTTATTTGGCTATCATACTCATAACTCATAAAGCAATATTCAGCATACAAAAGAAACTTGGTAAATACTTGTATCTGTTGAGTCAGCTAAAAGCCTCCAGGATAATGGTGGGAGTCAGGGTGGGAGTGAGGTGCCCACATGACCTGATGAGCCAAACAAAGGATAATTTTACTATTTGGGACAAAAGAATGAAATATAATATGCTAAGAATTGCTGCTGCATTTACAATTTTTTTGGTAAGGAATCTATATTAAAATATGCTGTATATTTGATCTTAAGGCAAGGGGTCAAAGCAACCCATTAATGGGGTTTGCAAGTATCATTTGTGTCATCCTCGGTTTTGTGAGGAAAATGCTTTACTCTTAAAAGATAAATGGAAGTAGCTTAAGCAGACATAATTAGGTATATTTTTCACTTTTTCTGGTCCAGATCTGGCATGGTTCCTAGGCATGTGAAATTAGTGACAAGGGAAAAAATGTAAATAGATAGCTAATGCAATAAATGTTACAAAAAATATTTTGCTCTGTGCAGTGTTCAGCATTTTAACCAACTCCACGTAGTCCAACAGGAAGTTTCTGAAACTTATGCCTTTTCTGTCTTTTAGAGGAGAAAAACAGAAATTTAACTGATATTAGAAAGCAGATCTTGGAAAATAGGGTGTAACCAGAAAATGAAGGGACTGACCTAAGACAAACAGCCTCAGTTTCTCCATTTAGGAACTATTCACAGTTTCCTAGGTGACCATGACCAGGAAGGATTCTTCAAGCTCTGGTTCTATAAGTGGACATTTTCTGCAATGGGATGTATAAATTAGCCACTATGTTTCCATTGATATTAGGTAAATATTTATTAGATTGGTTTGAGAGGGATGACAAAGTGATTATCATTAATATCTTTAATAAAAGGATTATTAACTATACCAGCTCTGGATAGTCAAAGATAAGCTACACATACCCTGTAGTGTAAGCCAGGCATTCCTCTCCAGCATCCGACAATTTATTAGCAATGCAAATTCTTGGGCCTCACTTCAAACCACTCATTGAATGAGAAACTCTAGTGGGGGAGCCCAGCTATCTGTTTTAACAAGTCCTATAGGTGAAGCTGACGCACATGAACATTTGGAAATATTGATAGAAGTGAGTAATTTAGCAGTTTAAGTACTGAAATGTAGATCTTAACAAAGTGCTGAAAGAAGAACAGAGGAGAATGGGCATAGTGTCCGGGATATTTGCACATTGTGTAATGACCAAGAGTTGAGAGGAAAGTTGGGAAGATCTTTCCAGGCCCAGGAATCCAGATGTGCAAGCGTGGGAAGAGGTGAGAACAACCAGACCAATCCCAAACTTATGATGGCTCAGTGGGGCTTGGGGTAGCAGGGTGGATTCTTTTTCGAAGATATCCTACCTCCTTTCTGCTCCATAGTGCCACACATGATGCTGGTGACCAAGGGGACTGAATGAGAATGGAGACGAATCACTGAAAATAGGGCCTGCAAATGGGGAGTCTGTGGATCAAATGGTGCTTGCATAATTTTGGGCTATACTTGGTTGGCGCAATATTACACAGTAAACTTGAGCCAATGCCTCATAATGAGTAGTTTGAATATTAAAGAAAAACTTCAGTTTGGCTTTTCGTCTTATCATTTGTCTTTCTTAAAGACGTGGATGATTTCACTCACATTTATACGCAGTAACAATTTGTTGATGGCAGAAGCTGCCACTTTTTGTTGGGTCACGCCTTCATTTCTTTACAATTTCCATGACTCCTTTTCGCATCTTCAGTAGTCATTACACTTGGAAAGTTCTTTTCATACCGTAAGAGACTTGTTCTCCATTTTCATGTTGAAATCAAAGGTAAGAAAAATGCAAGAAGGACCATGATGCTGCCTCCTTCAAAAGAAGTAGGAAAGAGCATATTTTGGAAATGGGGGTGGGGAAAAGGTTTCTACATGCTTGATAATAATTATAGAAATAGAAATTTATAAATAGAATGTAATAGGAGTAAAAATAAATAAGTGATAAACTCTGGGAAAGACTTCACAAATTAGTCCATAACAAAAAGGTATTGAAGAATGAATAGGAGTTTTCCAGAGGCAAATTAACTCCTTCTACATTAATCCTTTCAATACAATGTGGAGACTAAGGCAACTTACCAGTTTAGAAATGTGTGCCTTTCCCCTCCCCCCATCATTAAAATAAATTGGTAATCTCTCATCATGGGGGCCATGTGGTTCCAGGCTACAGTTTAATTACTCTGGCCTGAGGCCTTCCTAGAGTGCAAAGTTACCTAGAAGTCTTTTTTAATAGAAAGATAATGCTCAAGGCTCATTGCAAAGCCATAGCCACTTTCATTTGAAAATGAGGAGTGAGGATAAATTCCATAAATCAAAAGCCTGAGGAAAAATAGTTAATCCAACAAGTTCTGAGCTTTTCCATGCTTCCTTGGGGGGGTTATTATGAATGAATATTTTGCTATGTCACTGCAATATTTAAAAGAGAGAAGCAAAAAGCATCAGAATCCAACCTTGTGTGCATGTATATATGTGTTTTTCAAACCAGCACATTCCTTAAAAAAGCTAAAGTGAGGTAGCCTTTCTTAATAATCTTGGCTGGTCACCTAAACGGAAGCAGAGACAGCCACAGATACTCCTGCCATTAGTTAATTGAGAGCTTCCTTCGGTTCCAGCAGCGGCTTGCTGCCCTGAAGTGGAGGTTGCAGTTCAGACCCGGATGGAGATGAGTTCCTCGTCGGGGCGCCCAATTCCATAATAAAGCGCAGCATGGGTGAGTTAGTGCGCACCTGCTGGAGAGGTCCTGGTGCCAGGGACGTGAGTGCTCGCAGCACTGCTCAGCTTGGTCTTGCCTGTGTGTTTGTTGTTGAGTGTTTTGCAACTAGACTGGGAGGATGTAATGGCATCCCCTCATAGCTGGAGGCCTGGAAAGAGGATGTAAGTACGACTACTGCTGATAGCTAATGGAGCCTCACCGTCAGAGCCAGTGGTGGAGATGCTGGTTTTGGATCTCAGGTACTTTGGTTCCCATCCCGGAAAATGTTTCGTAGGGGAACTGATCGATCTTTCAAACAAAATGACTCAGTTGGCCAAGTTGTTTCTCCCTCTATTATTTCAATTCCTCATCCCTAAAACAATGACAGCTAGCAGTTTGGAGGTGAAATATTTGCTGAGTGACATAAAGGGATAGTGTGAGTGACTAACGGTCTTGGCCATCACCTTCTCTTCTGCAGAGAATGCAGGGATCGACTGGCAGAGGAGAAGGCAAAGACGGGAGCCGTCATAGAGTTTGTATTCATCTGAAGCCATGTCTTTGGAGGTTTACATGCACCTAAGGCGGTTTATGAGATATGCCCATTAACTTATAGTGATGGTGTCTACAATTTATAGTGTGAGGGGAGACCATTAGAAATAGATATGAGAATAACTTAAGAATTTAATAATAAAATTAAAATTTAAAATAAATATAGCGTGGCCCTCTTGGCTGCAGCCCCTACCTTCCTGTGGGCTTCCCCTTGACTCATCCTGGTTCATGTTTCTCTCATGCTCCTGGTTTAGGACTCTTTTCATTGTTCTAACCTGAAGCCTCTATTTAGACATTTAGTTCAAGTCCCCACTCAGAAATCCTTTCCCTGAGTCTCTGGAATTTATTGTAATTATTGTATTCTAATTATCTAAATATCTAACTGACTTCCCAACAGTGGCTCCCTATCTTCTCTCATAAATTCAACTCATATTCATTGAGCAATTATGTGCCAGGCGATGTTCCAAGTATAAGAAATACAAGGTTAAAGAGAGGAAATAGGAAACAAGTAAACAAATAAAAGAACTGATGATTTCCAATATCAAGTGCTGTCACATAGTAATCAATCATGCAGGGGTGAAGCAGAAGCTGGAGGGGCTTCTGAGGAAACTGCTCATCAGATAAGATCATTCTAGAAAACAAAATGTTTCAAGAAGAAAGAACTCATCAATTTCATCATCACTAGCCGACCTGTGTGCCTCAGCTAGAAGGAAGTCTCATGGGATCTTCATAACAATATTTCAGTCAAAGGGTGGGAACAGATGCCCTTTTACAGAGAGAATGAAGAGAATACAAAGACAGGCAGCTGATTTCATTCATCTTTGTACCATTTTTTGTATCTCCATTGTCTGATACATAGTAGGTTTTCAATAAATGTTGACTGAATATATGAATTTCCTGGTCCTCTACTCCAGCTCATGTAGATTGGAATTTCATTTTTGGACCCCGTTACATTTTCTATAAGCATCTTCCACAGCAGTGATACGTTGAGGCATTTAGTTACTTGCACAGATACCTCCCCCCTACTGAACCATGTGTTCCTTGAATGTAGATACCTCCCCCCTACTGAACCATGTGTTTCTTGAATGCAGAGGTTTTGTCATACTCATTTTTGTATGCTGAAGACCCAACATTGTTTCTGGAAAATAGCAGTCATTAAGTTAATAAAATATTGCATGAATGACTCTTCATCAGATCACAATATTTGTCTTCCACTCCCCTCCCCAAATTAGCTGACATTTTCAGACCAAATGCAAGAATAGCCTAAGTCAAGGACATATAGAAAGGAGATTGGTTTTAATGGCTGGGCTTTGGGAATTACAATAAGAAATTTGTAGATGACAGATATGAAAAAACAAAGTTTAGACTTCTTAGTTTTAGGAATTGAGTTCACGAGCTGAGATTTATTACTGTAAAAAGATTGACCAACATCTATTAAATGCCCATTGTTTGATAGATATTGTGTTAAATGATATTCTTAGGTTGATGAACTTTCTTGAATATTCTTACTAGGTAAGCACTAAAATATTATTTTTCCCCTCCTATAGATGAGGAAACTAAATCTTAGAGAAAATTTCAACTTGCCAGAGGTTACACAGATTCAAATCCATGTGCAACTCAAGAATGTGACCTTTGCCACTGTGTTCTTCCACTTTTAGTTAGACCTTCGGAATATAATTTATAATGATGTAGGCAGGTGAATGCTTTACTCAAGTCCCTTTTAAACTGCTGTGAAATTCAGTTTTTTTACCCCCAAATCATGGTTCCAGTAAGCATAACAGAGCTATCAGTTCCATGCACTTATGGACTTTGATCTGTTTCCTCTGCTCCTTGTAGGATAGCTACCACTACCCTCTCACGCAGATGAGGAAAATGAGGCTGTGGGAAGTCACACGTGTTGCCCAATATCACAGAGATAACTGGGACTTGGGAGGGGATTTTCATTCTTTCAGGTCTCAACGTCCAAGAGTTTCCAACTTTCATTATATATAAAGGTAGTGATTCCACAAGTGCAAAAACAAAAAAAACAGAAGCAAAGCAACACAAAACACAGCACAACAGCACCTTCTTAATGTGGGTAAAACACTGCACTCAACGGAATCAAGGGCTGCCCGATAAAGTAGTCCAAAAGCTGTTTTTTTAAACCATCAGTTCTACGAAAGTTCTCAAGGTTTGCAAGAAACACAAGAAATAATGTAACCCAGAAAGGTGGTAGTTATATATATATATACATACACACACACAGACGCACATGCCATATGTAGTAATCTCCCCCCTTTCTGCCCCCTATGACATCCAACGTGGTTTATTTATTTATCTTCCCTGTTCTGGACACCTCTGCTGAGCCGCCCAGCACTGACTCAGCGGAGCTGGACCTTCGCTTGGGTCCCAGTTCTCGGCAGCTGCTGCCGCTCGGCGTCTGCCTGCAGCGACGTGCCAGCTGCCTCCGACCGCATTACACCACAGTAATGTGAACAACTGGAAGCAATAATGTGTCTCCCCATTTGCCTAACAATACCAACATGGACAATAACTCAGAAGACTGAAGATTTGTGCTGTAATTTAATAAACCCCATGCACATTTCTACAATTGAGTATCACATCTGTGCAATGGATCCTTGAAGTGTAATATTCTTTTATAAGGGACCATTAACCAATCTTAAGTTTATAGGTTTCCTTAAATCTTTTTCATCAGCTGTTAAACTACAGTAAAGAGAAAATTGCCTCTTATGAGACAAGGGATAGTAAAATACAAAGACTGTGATTAAACGTCAATCAATTAAGGATTATAATATAATAAAATGCTGACTGATGATTAAAACGGGCACTTTCTAGAAGAATTGTATAAGCAATATTAAGAATTATTTTTAAAAGTCGAATAAACTTCAATTAGACTGCCTTATATACAAGTCCTCATCCTATTACAACAAAAGATTCATAAGAATTATTCCTCAGGTACAAAGATGCCAAAATTGGCATTGAACTTCTGTACTGAAAAGTATTTTTGTAGCTTCTCATTTTACTATTCCCCAGTCTATGGAATTTTAAATCTGTTTCTGAACAGGATAAATAATGGCATTCTTTTTGTTTCAGCTAGTTTTCCACCAGTGTGTGCAGCTGGGCAACAGTTTATGAAAATGGGTTGTGTAGTAAAACCACCAAACAAACAAACAACATTGTAATTGAGGTAACATAACACTGACGAGAACATAGGGCCCCAGAAAGGAGCTCTGGGACTCTTTATAAACCTAGCAATCTAAGCCTTCCTGAAGTGAAAATTTACAAAGCATTTTCCCTTGAAGGTCGGTCAAACACACTTCTGTTTAGGAAAGTTACAGGTAATCCAGAATGATACACTTTGTTCATTTCTGCCTTCCATGAATACATTTCTTTCCCCATCAGCCTCCCTGCTTTGGGCTAGCGTTAGGTATTATTAGAAGACCCAAGCTAATTACATCAGATTTGGCAGCCTATTACCTCAAAGAAGACTGAAAGTGTCTTTTTCTCCTGTTTTCTGGCTGTCATATTTTTTATTCAAGTTATCCAATCTTTTTCTCTCACTAATATTTTGGGGAGGCTTTTTTTTTCTTGATTCTGCACTGAGATGCTCCTTCCTCAGACCTCTCCCACACTGCCTTCTCAAAGCAATTTCCCTGCCACGCTGCTTGTACCTGGTCCCTTTGGTGTTCTAAGGGCATTCAGACTCCTGCCAGTTTGCAGGGAGCATTTTGGAGCTTGTTGTAACAGCTGGCTTATATGAGCCTTGAAGGACGAACACGCATACACGTGGCAGCATATATGAAGTGCTAAAGCATCTGGTAAAGTAAGCAGGGACCGAAAGGCCCAGGCAACTCACAGCTTTGCTGGAAATTGTGCTGGAGATGATTTGTACATGACAGGGACAGAAGCGTAATTAATGAATAAATCCCACTGCAGCCTGGCTTCTGCCCTCATCCCTTTTTGGAACCTACTCTGGTGAAGGTCACCAGTGACCTTGTAATTATCCAATTCAGGGGATGTTTGGGGTCAATGTTTTACTAGGCAGCTCTGCGGAGTTGGTAGGACAGTGGAGTGGCAGGCAGAAAATCACACCCTAAATTACAGTGCTGGGATTTACAACAAGCAGATTTAACTGCAAATTCTGGATCTTCCCATTGAAGAAAGTAGTTGCCCATCATTATCTAACACAGTGGAAGCCATCTCCTTAACATAAAAGTACCAGGTGAAGCAGCAAGTGCTGATATAAAAACTGTGCAAGCTACTCGAAAGACCTACCTAAGATCATTGATGAGGGTGGCTATACTAATCAACAGATTTCTAATGGAAATGAAACAGGAAGAAGATGCCACCTGGGACTTTCATAGCTAGAGAGGAGAAGTCAGTGTCTGGCTTCAAGCTTTGAAAGACAGCCCGATCCTCTTGCTATGGGCTAATGTAGCTGGTGACTTTAAGTTGAAGTCAATAGTCATTTGCCATTCTAAAAAATCCTAAGGTCTTTAAGAATTATGCTAACTCTATTCTGCCTGTACTCTAGAAATGAAACAACAAAGTCTGGATGACAGCACATCTGTTTGTAGTGTGATTTATTGAATAGTTTAAGTCCACTGCTGAGACATACTGCTCAGGGAATTTCTTTCAAAATATTACTGCTCATTCACAATGCACCTAGTCATCTAAGAGCTTTGATGGATATATACAAGGAGATTAATGTTGTTATGCCTGTCAACACAAAATCCGTTCTGCGGCCTCTGGGTCAAGGACCTTTAATATTTATAATTTAAGAAATATATTTCATAAGGCTATCATTGCCATAGACAATGATTTCCCCCATGGATTTGGGTATACTGAAAACCTCCTGGCAAGGTTCACCATTCTAGATGCCCCCAAGAACACTCATGATTCATGAGAGGAAATAATTAACAGGAGTTTGGAAGATGTTGATTCTAAGACTCACAGATGACTTGAAGGAATTCAAGATGCCAAGGAAGTATGTAACTGAAGGTGTAGAAATAGCAAAAGGACTAGAATTAGAAAAGGAGCCTAAAGATGAGACAAAATGGTTGCAACTTCACGATAAAACTTGAATAGGTGAGGAGTCGCTTCTATGAATGAGCAAAGAAAGTGGTTTCTTAGCAGGAATCTACTCCCAGTGTACATACCGTGAACAATGTTCAAATGACACCAAAAGATGTTTTTACTTTTAAGCTTTTTTAGTAAGATTTTTTTTTATTTTGTACAACCAAAAATTTTTACTTAATTCTTTTTTCTATTTAGAAAAAATTAGGGGGTACAGGCGGTTTTTGTTACGTGGATGAATTGTACCATCCTGAAGTCTGGGCTTTCAGGTATCTGTCACAGAATAGTGTCTATTGTACTTGATAGGTAGATTTTTCTCCCTCTGACCCCCTCTACCCTTCACCCATCTTAGTTTTCAGCATCCATTACTGCTCTGTATGACTAATTTAGATATTTCGTTTAGCTCCTACTTATAAGTGAGAACATGTAGCATATGTTTTTCCATTCCTGAGATACTTCACTTAGGACAATGGTCTCTAGTGCTGTCTAAGTTGCTGCAAAAGACATTATTTCACTCCTTTTTGTGACTTAGTAATATTCCATGGTGTGTGTGGGTATGTGTCTGTATGTATATAAACACACCACACATTTTCTTTATCTGTTTAGCAGTTGATGGGCAGTTAGGTTGGTTCCATATGTTTGAAATTCTGAATTGTGCAACAATAAATATTCAGGTGTTAGGTGCAGGTATCTTTTCAATAAAATAATTTCTTTTCCTTTGTGTAGATACCCAGTAGTGGGATTGCCGAGTTGAATGACACCAAATGATTTAGAATATTACATAAACATTTTAGACAAATCAGTGGCAGGGTTTGAGAGTGTTAACTCCAATTTTGAAAGAAATTGTACTGCAGGTAAAACACTATCAAAGAGCATAGCATGATGCAGAGAAATGTTTTGTGAAAAAAAAAAACAACAACAGTCAATTGATGCGGCAAACTTTATGACTGTCTTATTTTAAAAAATTGTCACAGCCACCCCCACTTTTAACAACCACCACCCTGATCAGTCAGCAGCCAATAACATCAAGGCGAGACCCACCACTAACAAAAAGATTGGCACACCTCCAGGTGAAGGACTCAAACACAACTTGAACTTTTTGCACAAATGCAAACAATTTAACCTAATCATATGTACCCTTACATTAATCCAAAATAAAAATAAATCAAAATAAAAAAATTTAGAAATAAATTTTTATTAAATTTAGAAATAAATTTAATAAACTCATTAATGGCTCTGATAATTGTTAGCAATTTTTAGCAATAAGGTATTTTTAAATCAAGGTATATATATATTTTAGATGTAATTATACTGCACACTTAATAGATAATAATATAGTGTAAACATGCACTGGGAACCCTCCGCAGACTTCATTGTGGTGGTTTGGAACTGAACCCACAAGACCTGTGAATTATGCCTGTATATACTGCAAAAACAAACATAAAAAAATAAAGCAACTTGCCGAGAAGAACTGACCTAGGGACACCCTGTCCTGTGGGAAGTGGAGGTGAGACTTGCATGAAAGAATCAATATTGTTTATAAGCAGTTGAGTTGCTATCCTCGATCCTTATCCCTTCCTTATAAAACAAATTCACTATTTCTTTTCATCATCCCAAGGGAAAAAAAGAAAGTTTAGTCACTAAACAAATCCCAGTCAGAAAAGCTTCAAAATTAGGGTACAGGAATGGGTGAAACTCAGAGCTAGAAAGATGAGAAGGAAGTAGAATTCTACAAAATCAACGGTAGAATTCCCCACCTCCTCACCATCTATTACAGTTCTATTTCCAAAACCTCTGTAGTCAGAGGTTCTGCTCTCTCCTTTTTACCCAACCCCTACCAAATTTCTACATTTTATTTATTTATTTTGCAGAGGCTGAAATATAGAAAAACAGAACTTACAGATACTGGCATGAGAAAGCCAGGTGGCTGCCTTGTCCTATAGTGATGGTGAGAAAACTCACTCATGCAGGCAGAGCTTTCCGTCAGCTACTTTGGAAGTTTAGTTCTGTGTATCAATTATAAAAGAATAGCTGTTGAGCAATTTTTTCAAAATAAAAAGGCAAAAGAAAAAAAAAAGCAAAACAAACAGAACAAGGAAATTTGGACAATGCCTCTCAAGGTAATGGGAAGAAGAAATGTAATGGTCTCAGGGAGGTAAGAAAATGTTGCCCTTATGAAATAAAACTTCCAGATAAAAAGAAAAATATCTCCTTTGACCCACAAATGGATTAGTAAATTGTGGTATATGTACACCATGGAATATTATGTAGCCCTAAAGAAAGATGGAGACTTTACCTCCTTCATGTTTACATGGATGGAGCTGGAACATATTCTTCGTAGTAATGTATCTCAGGAATGGAAGAAAAAATATCCAATGTACTCAGTCTTACTATGAAACCAATTTATAGCTTTCATAAGACAGCCCAATTACAATTACAGCCCAAGGAGAAGGGGAAAGGGGAGAGGGAGGGGAGAGAAGGGGGATGGGTGGCGGGAGACTAATTGGTGGGACCATACCTATGGTGCATCTTACAAGGGTACATATGAAGTGTACTAGGTGTAGAATATAAATGTCTTAACACAATAACTAAGAAAATGCCATGAAGGCTACTAACCAGTTAGATGAAAATATTTCAAATTATATATAAAACCAGCACACTGTACCCCATGATTGCATTAATGTACACAGTTATGATTTAATAAAAATTTCCAATGGCAAATGATTTCAAGATCAGACTTTTGAACTATTCATATCTAAGAGTAAACTAAAGACACTCTTAGATATGACCAGAGTTTCTTAGTAAGATACTGGAGAATGTGCTCCAAAAAAGTTAGGAAGTCAATTAAGATCAAACAGACAAGAAGGACATTAGAATGTTTCCAGAATGAAGAAAAAGTGACAAGCAACAGATTTGCAGCAGTGCGAGAAGGAGAAGAGAGAAGAGACTGTAGCACTGAGGTCCCCAAGGGAAAAAAGTGAAACCAATACATTATCTATTTGACTAGTCTGTAACTGTGTTAATAGACATTAGATAGATCTATTGGAGCACCTGATAAAATAAATAAGTGCTGTATTTACAGAAAGTTATACAAATGATGCCATTTTTACTCAAGGGAAAAAAAAGTTGAAATAGAAACAAAATGACAAAGTATCCTTCTTGGCTCAGAAATGAAGAGTATAGCTATTTCATGCTAAGATAAACATTGCCTGAGGATTTTTAACAATGTTACAAATCTATGATACAGATAAGTCATAAAACTTCTTTTGTACCACAAGAGGAAATTAAGTAGGTAATGTTTGATAAGGAAGGAAATAGCAATATGAGCTTGTTATTTTGAAACTGGAGGTAAATATGAAACACCCAAAAGAGATGAGGTGGCCTCTGGGAGATATCCTGGGCCATGGCAGAAGGATGGCAGAAGATATTTTTTATTATAAGTCTTCCAACAATCTATAATTTTTTTAAAACTCAAGCTACATGCATGTGTTGATGTAGCTAATACATTTTTTTTCATTTTTAAATAGAGAAATGCGAATGCTTTATAGGTAAGTTTGCTATTCCTCCCAACTGGCCTCCTTCACCTCTTCTAGTTGGGAATGATTAGGCAATAGAGAGTAATGTACATGATCGTTAGCCATCTGGCTTTTTTGACAGTTGTTTTGCAGTGACCACGAGCAGTTCACCATTCAGGTTGTGTGTGCGCGCGCGTACGTGCACATGTACCTACATGCATATGTACGTGTACAGGTCAGTAACAGACCTGATTTGGGGACCAAAGAAGAAAACAGAGTTTAAAGTGCTACCATTTCTGTGTTATTCGGTATAAATAAGGTAAGCTTACTCAGTAATATCTCCTTAGCTAAGTTATTTCAGAGCAGGAGAAAATCACTGAGTTTTTTTTTTTTTTTGTAATTTTATTTTGAGGTGTGCTTTTTTGCAAACTTTTCATTATTAGGAATATAACCCATGTCGCACGAAGTGTATAAGCTGTAAAGAACAGCTTAATGAACTATTACGAAGTGAATCTCAGAGTAACCACCACCCAAGTCAAGACATAAAGCATCGCCAGCCCCCCCACCCCGGGAAAATATCTTTGGGATATTGTCTTCCTGATTTTCTTTATGGTTTTACCACCGCACTGCAGTGATGGAGATTTAATTTCGCTAAGTTCAGGCTTCCTTTGGATCTCCAGCAGATCGGAGTTTCTAGGTGGTGAAATACAGTCAGGGTGGGATATGGTTGGTATGGGGAGGAAATCGAGGTACTTGCACACCTTGAGACGTTAACTACCTCGGTTTAGGGTCTGCCATCCTCAGCACTACTGACATTTTGGGCTAGGTAATTCTTTGTTGTGAGGAGCTGCCCTGTGCTTTATTGGATCTTCAATAGTATTGGTCTCTACCATTAGCTACCAGGAACATCCCTCTTCTGGTTATAATGACCAAAAATACCTGAAGATATTACCAATGATCTCTGGGGAGGGGCAACAAGTATTGTTATTGTCCAGAGTGATATTTTTTTCCAACCATCAATTTTAGGCTATTTTGGGTGTTCTACTACTGAGGCTTAGCCAAGGGTAGAGGATAAACCTGAAAGTGCTAAACTATCCCCTAACTCAGACTGAATTAGCCAGGTCCAGTGGCCAGTGGCCCAGGTGGCAAGTCTCCCAACCTGGGACGCTTTGTCTGCAGTGATAGAATCCCAGCAGCTTTCCCGTGCAGACAGCAAGTGAGAAACCATCCAGGTGACTTTCCCTCCACCACCTCCTTTTCATATTTTAAACCTTTCAAATCTTCCAGTGTATCTACACAGTTGATTTACTACTATATGACAAAGGACCTGCATATCAATTGTAGTATACATACACACATTCAGAGGGTGTCAAAAAATGCATATGGATTTTAAGAAAGGAAAATACTATATTAAAATTGTAATATCAAGTCACATTTGACTTTTGCAATCATAACAGTGGAAATAGCAAGTGCTCAAATGTGACTAGTATTCACCTTTTGTTATGGGCATATATTATTACAATTTTAATAGTTTGTTGCTTCCTTGAATGGTATAGACCTCTCTGTCACCCTTGGAATATCTATAAACATATATAAACTATAAAGTAATATGTAAATATTAGACATTATGACCTAAAAGCAGAAAGGGTGATAAGAAGCCCCAAATCTGATATTTGCAAGCTGGTCAACCTTGAACAAGGCCCTTAGCCTCTCTGACCTCACTTTTCTCACTCATACAAAACTTACCAAGTAGGTCTCTAAAGGCAGTTTTTTGATCCAATGAGGCAAGAAAATGTGAAAAAGTATTATAAGCAGTAAAGTGCAATACTAATATATTGCATTATTATTTTCTAAAGCCTCAAGCAGAAACAGTCTCAAGGTTTGGAGAAAATTAGCAATAATAACAGTAGCGTAGGGAATCTCTCTCAATGTGTTTTTGTTGGATTTATGGGCTAATAAGCAGAATGAGAATTGACTCCTGTACTTTAGGGTTCTGTGCTTAAGATCTGAGGCTGAATTGACATGAAGAGAATTCAATGCAGAAATAAAAGTCCATACTCTGATCCCTTTGGTGCTGTATGCTCTATCACAGTATTATAGAGTCTTCCTGATTTTTGGAACCTTGCTATTTCCACTAATTTTACCTCTGCTTAAAAATTAACTCTGTAACTGGCATATTTATTGTATATTCTCAACAAGTCTCAGTAAGACACCATTGTTCACTCCATGTGGTAAACTCCTGTGTTCAAGGGTTCATGCTTGTGCTGGTTATTAGACAGCACATAAATGATCATCATGTGCAAGGAGTTATCTAATGAGGTTATAGAATTAGAAAAAGTTTGAAGTCTGGAAATGTGATGCCTCTAGATTCATTTCTTTTCTTTTAGATCCCTGTGGCTATTCCTGGCTTTCTTATGATTCAATTCATGAGTTGATTAACAAAAAGTGGTATGTTTTTACCATGGAATACTACTCAACCATGAAGAAGGCTTTTGTGCCTTTTGCAACAATTTAGATGGAGCTGGAGACCATCATCCTAAGTGAAGTAACTAAAAAATGGAAAAACAAAGACCACATGTATTCACTTTCAATTGAAACTAACCTGTGAGCACACATGTGCGTAGAGGGAAGTAAAACTCAGTGGAAATCCAGCCAGGGGTGGGAGGAGGGGATGGGAGGAAAACTGGTTAATGGGTACAATCAACAACTATCTGATTAGGGGCACACAAAAACATTTGTGAACAAAGAAAAGAATTAGAGAAGGAAGTTCTGAAGGGATGTGAGGATTCCTGGAGGGAAGGTGAGAACCAGAATCCTCTGCTGGTGTAGAAACTGACTGTAGGGAAAGAAGAAAGGATATTTTAATAGCATAGCCAGGGACGACTTCTGAGCAGGTGATGTTTGAGGGGACAACTGAATGATGAATGTGGCCATTACAGATTTTCGGTCTATGTTATTAGTACATATATCATTTATTTTAAATTCTTCATAATGTTACTATTCTTGCACGAGCATATGATCACTATTCATTTAAATTTACCTATTGTCCTTTTCCATCACTCCTCATTTCTTCCTGCATTTTTATGCTTCCTTCCAGAATCCTCCCTCTACCTCCTTTTAGCTTTTCTCTCAGTTTGGGCTGCAGGTAACAAATGCTCTCAGCTTCTGTTTATCTGGAGACATCTTTATTTCATATCAATCTATGAAACATTCTATGTCGCGTTTATTTTTACTGTGTAAAGACTTTCAGAATTTTGGAAGATGTTACTGAAATGTCCTTGTTAGTATTATTGTTAACTAAGTTACAGTTTTCTCTTTATCTTTCATTTTTAGCAGTTTTATTATGGTGTATCTTGTTCTCAGTACCTTTGTATTATGCTACTTGGAGTTGGTAGAGCTTCTTGAATCCAGTCCTCCGTAATTTTTCATTAGTTTCAGAAACTTCTTGGTCAGCATCTTTTCAAACGTTGACTGTTCCATCCTCTTTCTTCCCTCTTTTGTGACTCTCATATTAGTCTTTCTCACCACGTCCCACATATTTTGTACGTTCTTGTCCACGTCTTCTGCCCTTCTTATTCCTTGTTCATTCATTTAGATATTTTGAGTTGATTTATCATGCAGCTCACTGATCTCTTTCACTGTGTGTCCAATCTGCCGCTAGATTTATCTATTGATTCTTATTTTCAGTCACTATATTTTATTCCTAAAATTTTCATTTGATTCTTTTTTCTAGTTCTTTGATTAAATTCTCCATTTTGTCATTTATTTTGTTAAAAATATGAATTATACTTATAGTCAGATAATGACAATATCTGGGCTCCCTGGGATGTGTTGCTACCTGTCTCTCTCTCTTTCTGTTGTCAGCAGTTGGCCCTGTATGCTGATAATCTGGTATTTTTTGTTAGAATGCCAGAGATTATGTATGAAAAATATAGCAGTTTTATATACGCAATCTTCCTTCAGAGGTGATTTAATTCTCTTTGGGGAGGTGTTTAAGGTAGAGGCAGACCAACTTGACCCAATGAGGGTTGAGATGACTTAAGACTGAGTTTCAGTCTATTTCTAGTTTTCCTTTGTTTCTAGGTCATATCCTTTGAAGGGTTTCAACTTAAAGCCTGGGTTGTCTAACAGGAATCTTCCACCTTGAAAGGCCCTGAAACCAAATTTTTATCTCCCCAGCACAGTGAAACTGTTGAAATATTTCAGAATTTTTTCTCTTAATTCATAATGTTGAGAGAAAAGAAACTCACTTTTTCTCAAGACCTATACCTCTGGCTCAGTGCCTATGGCTCAAGTGGTTAAGGTACCAGGCACGTACACCCAAGGTGGCAGTTTCGAATCTAGCCCAGGCCCACCAAACAACAATGATGGCTGCAACCAAAAAATAGCCAGGCGTTGTGGTGGGCACCTGTGGTCCCAGCTATTTGGGATTCTGAGGCAGGAGACTCGCTTGAGCCCAGGAGTTGGAGGTTGCTGTGAGCTGTGATGCCACGGTACTCTGCCCAGGGGGGCAGCTTGAGGCT